>NC_059346.1:9942500-10242500 GCF_019703515.2 Myxocyprinus asiaticus | reverse complement strand
TGCTATTTTAAGAGTGCTATTGCAACACTATTGTATACAGCTCAATTTGATCAGGCCAAATTTGTTAAGCTTCTACAAAGTAAATGGATTTAATAAACTGCAACAGTTTTTTAATGAGAATCATGAAGAAGAATTTTACAAGCTGTTTTTTTTAACTAGGCTAGAAATAAAGTTTAAGATATGGATACAATTTTGAGTAAAAGAAGATCTAAGGAAAATAATATACAAAGAGTTCAGAAAAGAACAGGGAGGGGGCCACAAATGAGATGAAAATTACAGGTATTTGTGAAGGTAGTCAAAGCAAAGAAGTGACTTTTTCCAGAGACCACTTTCTCTCCCCTGACCACAACACAGCAGTAAAACAAATGGTGGGGTGAGGAACATGACAGAGAAATAGTGAATGAGAGATTAAGGAATGATTTGGGTGAGATTGAGGTAGTGGGGGCATTGCGAGAGAAGTCACGGACAAATTATTGTTGTGAGAGTCGATTGTTTGCGATACAAAAACCAAAGGTTAAACTGAAGACCTCAGATTTCTGCAAATTGCCTCAGATAACAGTGTCACAAAAACGAGGCAGATTCATTTGCATTCCTGCCATCTTCCAAATTCACACACAAAAGAAGGGATCTCTCAATCAACAGAAAGAGTAAAAATAACCCACAGCAATCCTTGTTTTCTCTCATTCTCTCTCCCTCTCTGTTTCTGCATATCTACCTTTACGTCTCAGGCCTACTTTTATCTACAGGAAGTGAATGGATTGAAATTTCTGGCCATTGGTTGCAGATCATAAATAGCTTTGCACTGTCTGATTCCCTCTCACACATGCTTGGAAGGAGGAGGCAGGGGAAGGAAGATGATAAAAGGAGGATGTAGGGAGGAGAGAAGAAAGGATACAGAGGGATAAAGAGAGAAGTCTGAAGTGAAGTGGGCAGGGGAGGGATTGAGTCGGTGGAGAATAAAAGATGCAAAAACTACAGAGAGAGAAGTCAAAGAGAGAGCGGATTACTGTGGCTGCATATCAATGACAGCGAAGACATGCATTTCAAACACACACAAACATGCATTTGTAAAGCTGGGTAGTATGGTGGTATATACAGTGTAATGGTAGAAATTCTGGTATTGACAGTGGAGATTCTGCTTTATTGTTTATAGTATACCACGTGAGATGCACGGCACAATTTTGAAAATCTGACACCAAGCAGAAGAATATATACAGGTAACTGTGTTGTTAGATCCAATGTTTAAATTAGATTAACCCATCTTAAGATATATGTTTTTATGGTCATACCGCCCACCCATACACCACAGATATCTGCAGACAAGCACATGGAAAGAAATGGACAGATGCATTTCAGAGTAGACGCCACCCGCCTTCTCAGCAAAATAAAATAAAAACAAAACCATCAGTATGAAAACCAAATTTGTCCCAACATGACATGCGACTGTATTACAGATACTTGCAAATCAGCAAACAGACTGGATGTTTATTAAACCCGATCTGCCCTCTTTCCGTCACTGAGATCCTTCCTGTTTACATCATCCAGACCAACACCAGACTTCCCATAGATCTCTCTTATAGTCTGTTAAAATGCTTCTATTCTCTCTCACACTGTCTCTCTCACACCTTATTAAAAAGTGGATGTGTGTCATATGGAATAAAGGTGTCAGTTTTGTATCGTACAGCTACACTAACTAATCGCTGAGCAGCACTACATGACTCCCCATTAACTTCGCTAACAGGAAACACTAGAGGGGCGCAAAGGTCCATTGTGGGCCTCCTCTCTCTATACCTTCACTTATTATTAACTGAAAGAGGTAGATGTAATTGAATGGAGCACACAAATAGCCTCTCCACCTCTGCCCACTTCTGGCCTCTGTACCTCCGGTTGTCAGGAACATCAGGGCGGAGGGAGAGAGACAGTGAAAATTATGGTCTACAGGACAATTAACCCCCGAGGGAGCACAGTGGGAGTCTTGCACTTCTGACATATTAGCATACAAAAGTGCTGAACCTGAGTGAGGCATACTGTAGCTACACAAATGACCCGAGTGGGGGTTACACACACAAACACACAGATTTATACGTACACACAAGGCTAGTGCATGTTTTTGCATACTCTAATGTAATGGACTGTCTTTTTTGAATCCATCTATGCATATAAAAAATGTATGTTGGTAAACAAGGTTTCTGCCAAAATACCATATTTAGCTACTACAGTTTGTTACTACTATAAAAATTACCACAGTTCCACACTTTTATTATAGTAACAATATTTTGGCAGAAACAATGAATGTTTGTAAGGCAAATATCTATATAGATCTATATCTATCTATCTGTCTGTATGTCTGTCTGTCTGTCTAACTATCTGTCTGTCCATCCATCCCTCTAACTGTCTGTCCATTCATCTGTCTGTCTGTCCATCTGTCCTTCTATCTATCTGTCTATTTTTGTATCTGTTCATCTATCCATCTGTCTGTCTGTCTATCTATCTGTCTATCTTTTCATCTGTCTGTCTGTCTGTCTATCTGTCTGTCCATCTGTCTGTCTATATGTCTATCTGTCTGTCTGTCCGTCCATCCGTCTACCCATCCATTTGTTTGTTTTTCTGTCTGTCTATCCATCCATACAGACAGACAATACATCTTTAGCACCTGGACAGTAAAAGAAAGAGAAAAAACGATGTGAATTCTGTCATAATTTCTGGGTCGTGTTGTAATCATAAAAGAGGTGCTGTAGGATCCATGCTTGTTTGTGTGTAAATAGAAATATTATGCTGCTGCACAATAACAGCATCTAATGCAGCCGTGTCCCTGTAAAATATTGTAAACACACCACAATGCTGAATATTCCTCCCAGACTCCGGGGCAGCTCTCCAAACATGCTACAGTCCTCTGTTGAAATGATTATGTGCTCCAGCAGTCATTACTGAAATCATAAAAGTAGAACATAACCGTAATCGTTATTGCATAATGTAAAAGCCAAACCTGTCGTATAGCTATTTCTTGTCTTTAAAAGGATTGCACCGGCCAACGTGTCCTTCTCCTAAAGGCCCCCATGGAACCATATGCCCACAATGTGGTTACCATTGCATTGTTTACTAATTGCTGTTGTTCTGTTGATGTGCTACCATGCACTAAAGCAGTGCTCACGTGTGGTGTGAAATCAACCTATTTCTTACGCTTAGTAATGAATTCACACACACATGTGAAACCAACTGGGTAATGAACGGTTGTTGTCTTTAATGAGGCTGATTGAATTGGGAACACATGCAGCATTAATGACAGGTCAGAGAGGGTATCCCAGCATCCTCTAATCCTGAGGCATGGAAACACATGAGCATTGCCAATTTTGAACTCTCCCTCATACATGCCCTAACACAAGCACACTCACTCATCACTTTGTGTTTAAACCTCATCATTAGAACAACTGACAGAGCAAGGACACAGAGAGAGAGAGATGGATTATATTCAGAGAGATCAAGAGACAGGTTTATAGAGGGATGATGAAAGACAAAAGAAAGAGATGTGGTATTAGAGAGAGAGAAAGGGAGTTAATGTTATAGTATAAACGAAAATAAAAAGGTGAGATCTGGATAATTGTAGACACAAAGTGAGAGACAGAAAGTGAGACAGGACAGATCATCATAAAAGTTATGTCATACTCATTACATTATCTCTGTCTTTCTCTCCTTCATTCGGTAATTAAAGGTAAGGTGTGAACTCTAAAGTCACCAATTGCAAAATTAACTAGATGAATTTGAATTTTTTGTCAGTTGGAGTTTAAATAGTATTGGCCCATTTTAACATTCTCTCAATGTATGTCTATGGAAATGTTTGAGTTTTGATCATCCATTGTGCGAAAACATGAAACTCATATTAGTTAGAAAAGATAAAGCACACTATTCCAGAACTGCTTGAAGGTCTGTGCCAAGATTGGTGGATGTAGCTTGAAAACTCTAGGAGGATTTTTGAAAAGAACCCAAACCCAAGTCTGTTGAACAACACTATAATGACTAATGAATTTGCGATATTCTTAACTTGAAAAAAAGAAAAAGAAAAAAAAAACTTCAATTCATTTGAACATGTAGTTTAGATGTTTTGCTCAGATTTACAGATGGCCTTGATCGTGGAGCACTGGGAGTAGGGATCCCAGTGGCAGAGAGGTTTTCCTGTGGAACAGGAAGTGGGATGCATCTGTAACCGGATGCAGGCCTGCAGCTGATCAAACTCCATTTGATTATCAGACTTTCATCTATTGTCATAATTAATCAAAGAGCACATGGCCTGTCGTTGCCCGAGAACAGACATGCACAGGCACACACACAATCATTCAACACACACACACACACACACACACGAGCTGTCAACCTCCCACTCTTTCACACACTCCCACTTCCAACATCATCAGTCACACTTACAGCACACACGCAGTCTGACCAAAAACAACATTCACACTTTCTTCCACTAAAAAAAAGAACATGCTAAATAAAACAGGCATGCTAGATGCAGGCACTGTCACAAACAAAGCAAATACAAGAGCATTACTGTTAATCGACACTTAACACTTTTACCAGCACAAAGCTGAAGACCTGAGACTCTCTCTCTCTCTGAAAGCCTGAGACACTTTCAGAAAGCTTAAGACTCTTTACGAAAACCTGAGGCACTCCTTGAAAGCCTGAGACTCTCTCTAAAGTCCTGAAACTCCCTCTAAAAGCCTGAGACTCTCTCTGAAAGCCTATGACTTTTTCTGTAAGCTTGAGACCCTTTCTGAAAGCCTGAGACTCTCTCTAAAGTCCTACAATTCCCTCTAAAAGCCTGACACTCTTTCTCGAAAGCCTGAAACTGTCTCTGAAACCCAATGACTTTTCTGAAAGCTTGAGGCCCTTTCTGAGAGTCTGAGACTCTTTCTGATAGCCTGAGACTCTCTCAAAAAGTCTGAGACTCTTTCTGAACGTGAGACTCTCTGTCTGAAGGCCTGAGACTCTTTATGAAAGCCATATACTCTATCAAAAACCCTGGACTCTTTCGGAAAGCCTGAGACTCTCTCTGAAAGTATGAGACTCTTTTTGAAAGTCTGAGAGTCTTTCTGAAAGCCAGAGACTCTTTCTGAAAGCCTGAACTCTTTTGGAAAGCCTTAGACTCTCTCAGAAAGTCAGACTCTTTCTAAATGTCAGCCTCTCTCAAAGCCTGAACTCTTTCGGAAAGCCTGAGACACTTTCTGAAAGCCTGAGACCCTTTTTGAAAGTGTGAGACTCTTTCTAAAAGCCAGAGATTCTCTCAAAAACTCTTAGAGTCTTACTCAGTGTTTTTGTCTTGTTTTCCTGTAAAATATCTAAATATCCTTAAAACAACTTGAGAAACAAAATGACATACAATGTTTTGTGTGGTTCTCAGAGAAATCTAACAAAATGTAGTGAGACTTATGCATACAACAAGAAAAGCCTTTTGGAAAGAGTCCCGTACTTTTAGAGAGCTTCAAGCTTTGAGCACTGCAAAAAATATATTTTCTTAAAGAGCACCTATTATGGTTTTTAAACATGCCTAATTTTGTTTTAAAGGTCTCATACAATAGATTTACATGCATCCAAGGTCAAAAAACAATTTTATTTGCTCATAATTTAAATTGCAGCATTACTTTTTTTCCCAGTGTTAAAAACGACTTGTTCAATGATCCGTTCTAAAGGATTCATTCTAAACTCCTCCTTTCAGAGAACCTACTCTGCTCTGATTGGTCAGATGTCCCAGTCTGTTGTGATTGGTCGACCGCTTAATGTAGTGTTTGAGGGCGGGTCAAAGCTGTTCACGAGCAGCCAATGAAGACCAGAAGCGGGTTTTTTGTTACCAAATTACGTAGATTAGTACAGGAAGTAAGTCTGAAATTACTAACGACTCGTTTCAGGTGTTCAGAATCGGTTCCTTCTTTTTGGGAGTCAATAACTCCATTTGTCACTTTGATTTTTTAAACTTTGCAGACTTTTTTACATTCACAAACAGCTATATAACACACTACATGAAAGGTAATATTTGAAAAACCATAATAGGTGCTCTTTAATAATATTTTTGATCTAGTTTTTCATTACAAATATCAAACAATTCTTAAACAAGATTGAGAAGCGACATGACAACATACAGTATATTAAGTCTTGTTTTCAGAGAAATCTAAGTTTAGTGAGTATACTTAAAGGGATAGTTCACCCAAAGTTGAAAATTCTCTTATTATTTACTCACCCTCATGCCATCCCAGATGTGTATGACTTTCTTTCTTCTGCTGAACACATATTAAGATTTTTAGAATAATTTCTCAGCTCTGTTGGTTCATACAATGCAAGTGAATGAGTATCAAAACTTTGAAGGTCCATAAAAGTAATCCATGTGTTTCTAGTGTTTAATCCGTATCTTCAGAAGCAATATAAGTGTGGGTGAAAAACAGATCAATATTTTAGTCCTGTTTTTACTGTCAATCTCCACTTTCACTTTCTTCTTCTTTTGTTCTTGGCAATTCACATTCATCGTGCATATTGCCACCTAATGGGCAGGGAGGAGAATTTATATTAAAAAGGACTTAAATATTGATCTGTTTCTCACCCACACCTATCATATCGCTTCTGAAGACATGGCTTTAACCACTGGAGTCGTATGGATTACTTTTATGCTGCCTTTATGTGCTTTTGGACCTCAAAGGTTTGGTACCCATTCACTTGCAATGTATGGGTCTAAAGGGCTGAGATATTCTTCTAAAAATCTCAATTTCTGTTTAGCAGAAGAAAGAAAGTCATACACATCTGGGATGGCATGAGTGTGAGTAAATGATGAGAGTATTTTAATTTTTGGAAGAAAAAAAAATATTTGCCAAAAGAGTAAGAAAATGAAACCTTTATTTTTGTTACACAATTGGTAAATACTTTTTTTTGTTGTCTTTATAAGACACCAAATTTTGTTGATTTTTCTGACAACAAAACATAATATATTGTGTGTCATTTTGCTTCAACTAAATGTCTTGCTTTAAGTATATTTATGTATTTTACAGAAAAACACAACAAAAACATCAAGAAAATGATTTTTGCAGTGCTCAAAGCTTCAGCCTCTGGAAGTATTAGACTCTTTTCAAAAGCCTGAGACTCTCTATGAAGACCTGAGAACAGCAACCAGAGGGTTTAGGGGCAGGACTGAGACCTTGAGAGGGTTGGTGGCTCCTTTTACCACAGGCCAGTTGGTTGGTCACCCTACTGTCCTGGTTAAGTGACAATAAAAGATCCCTGTCTGTTACTCAAGAGGGTAAAAGCATGCTGCTGTGTTTTGACTAGTGACATTTGATCTTCTACAGAAATAAATAGATGTGCTGAAGGCAGATTTCCTCTTGTATTCAGCAGTAGGATCATTCTATTTATGCATACTGCACTGTACTTAACCTTGAAAGAGGGTTTGACGTAGATGCTTTTTAGGGGATTCATTCTTGCAGTTCCAATCTAAGTAGTCGATGTTGAGTGGTCAGTTTCGGTCATCGTTGACATGGTACACAGATAGTGGCAGGATGTTGGGAAATTTCCTTCCTATTTCACTGGCCACTGACATGCAAAAGGCTTTTGTTTAACTTTCATTAAAGGAGGGATGGAAGGAAGGAGAAAAGCTCTTCAGTGTTAGACTCAAAGTTTTGTTTAAGTAGATGGCTAGAGTTGTTTCCTCTTGCATCTGTATGTTTAGGCGTCAACTTCATAGCCAACCTTCATCTCTGTCACGACCCCATCATTGCCTTGACATCTGCTGTTTCTTGTGGGTCAATAGGTCATGGTTTAAAGGGACTTACTTTTAATTTAGATGAGTAACATGGGGATTGGTTTGGATGTTAGTTCCAGAGAAGTGCTTATTATGGACAGGAAGTCAAGAGGAAGTATATGAGAGTAGGGAATAGATTGAAAAGACATGGGAAATGCTTTAGACTGACAAAGCTGGTCATCACTCAACCTTTGCCCAGTTTTCCGGACATCCATAAAAAATGACAGAAGAAACAGAATGGTCTGTTTTCTTTAGGGTGGAGTGAAAGCACACACTGCTAAATTAATTTTCTTACTCAGTATTTTTGTCTTGTTTTCTGGTAAAAAAAAAAATATCTAAACATCCTATATCTAAACATGCAAATGAAACACATTTTCTTGAGAAGCAGAATGACACACAGTAAGATATTAAGGCTTGTTTTCAGAGAAATCTAGCAAAATTTTGTAACGTTTACATTTAAAGCAAGAAAATAACTTTGTTTAACTTTAGTTTAGTTTAGGTTAGGTTAGTTTAGTTTAGTAAGGAAATACATGTATTTTTTCTTACCCCACTGGTAAATCGTTTTTTTTTTCTTGTTTTGAGTACCAATGTTTGGCCCCATTTCCACCTGGTATTAAGATGCGTTTCGGGTGCACATGTGGTCAGGTAAGACACATCGCTGTTTACACCTGGTCACTTAAATGCGTCTCCTGTGACCACTTGTGTTCGGATTTGGAGGGGAAGGTCACTGTTTCATGACGACATACATCAGTCACTCTGTCAGTGTGTTACTGCATGATATTAAAGCACAACAAAGTCAGAAAAGACAAAGAAAGCGAAAAAAAAAAAAAAACGCTCTCCCAGATGCGGTTGAAATTTAATCTAAGCACAAACTATACACTGCCTCTGTCTGAACAGACACGAGCCGAATTCGGTTCCACAAGAGGCTCACCACAGCTAATTATTACGTTGGAAACAATCTCCAAATCTCCAAACCATATGCTTAAGTTTATAACATCAGACTACGGTATTCATCTGGGCACTTGGTTTCAGGTGACTTCTAATTTCATGATAACCAACTTTAAATGATGTCGTTCATATGCACATGCAAGCATGTTTCCTTGCACATTGCACATTGTTTCACATATGTTCCCAACATTTAATCTAGCAACAATTACGTTCACTAAGTTAGGTCTTCCCTAAACAGTCTACCACAAGTTTTCACATGAAAACACAGGCTCTTCCTGTTAACACTGTGTGATCCCGTACTTGAGGATTCAGCCCTTTTCGCATAGGGAGTTTCTTTAAATGCATCGTATATCACTTCCACAAGAATCTAGTGTCCTACCGTCTTATGCCATGCGGGCCCACGCCTACGGATTCAGCCGCTCGCAGCTCCGAGCAAGCTCAGTATAATACAGCTAAAATATTCTCACACGAATCGCACACTCTCCCATTGAACGCTGTGTAGTCCCGTGCCTGAGGATTGCTTCCGTATCGGCGACCCAATGGCCTGTCCGAGCACCAATCCACTCACTAGGCCGGTGGTCATCTGAAGCATTCAGTAGTTACATATGTACAAATCATTTTCAAATTAAAAAAGCGCACCTTGCCCTAATAAAATAAAAAAGGGAGAAGGGGCCGCTCGCTCTACCTTGTCCATATTTCGGGGGCCTTCCCGTTCAGATGCTGCGAGGGTCCACTCCTGCCAGCCCAAAAGCCCTCCTGTCCGTACAGCTGAGAGGGCCCTCCCACATACAAATATCCAAGGTCTGTCCCGTTCAAAACACAGGAGGGTCCTCCTGTTCAGATGCTGCGAGGATCCACCCCCGGCAAGCCCGGAAGACCTCCCATCCGTACCACTACGAAGGCCCACCCACACACATACATCAAGGGCTCTCCCATTCGAATCGCAGTGGGGGTCCTCCCTTTTGAATGCCGAGTGAGCTTACTCACATTTATTTGTATCATGGGCTCTCCCATTCGTACCGCTGTGAGGTCCTTCCCGTTTCGAATGCAGTGAGGTCCCCCGTTCGATTGCAGGATGGACTCGTCCGCTCGAGTGGCAGCCGAGCCCCACATACGTGAGGTTAGCCCGTTCGTTGCACAGGCCTCTCCCGTCGAACGAATTGCATCTGGAGGGATGCTTAAGGTTTGGTCCGGGTGGCTCGGGTTCTCCCACGCCTGGAACAGACCTGCCTGATCAGGGGAGTGGCCCCCCGTGCGCGAGGCCCTCCAGTTGCAATAAAATCACTTACTAACCTTTTCTGTGTAAAGATATTATTTTATTTATTTTAAAACATTGTTGCCATGACAATGTAATGTCAACAAACCCTCGAAACCCTAAAATGACTGTAAAAATGGTGATTTAAACCAGTTTATAGCTCAAATAGTACATGAGTTTTAACAACAACAAAAACAATTAAGTGCTTTCATAAAATGATATGCTTCACATTTCTGCCTTTAAACCCTCCACAAATTGTCCCCATTCACTTCCATTGTAAGTGCCTCACTGTAACCTAATTTTTTTTAAAGAATAAACTTCTGTGGTAATCAACATTATGCCACAAATGCTGTCGACTGAGCTTAACTTGTACTGAATCTGGAATATTTCTTCATTTTATTAAATGAATAAAAAGGGGTACATTTGATAAAGCACAATTTACTAAGGCCCAATTGTTTTCAGTGCACTGCACTGGCAAAAACACAGATGGAAATTCCTTGTATTTAAACTGTACTTGGCAAATAAAGGAGAGAGCTATGTATGATTTCAATGTTTAATTTATAGTAATAGAATCTAATCAGTAATAGAATCTAATTAAGAAAGCAGTAAAAACTACTTCTAAATTAATCTTTCAATTAGCTAGCTGAGAATGTTCTTTCTGGTTCGCACATGATGAGTTAGTTTTACTCTCTGTTCTTAGTAGTTAAATGGTTGTTTTCTGGAGATTTAACACAAGCTCTTTAAGGGCCCCTCTGCTCTGTTGCTATTGGAGCTCTACCCATAATCCCTCTCTAGGTCATGCATGATCATATGAACAACTCTCTGTAATGGTCAGAAATCTTTTAGTGAGCAACGACAAACGGAAGTTTACAGCTTGAATTCTCGAATCCTGTCAACCTGATACAATAGTCTGACACGTTCCAATCCCACCAGTCCCTCCCTTGCAACTTGGATATAAGCAGAGCTACATCGATCCAATAAAAACTGGCATGCAAGTGAAGATGTGAGTCATCGAATTGCTATATTGCAATGCCTCCTATTAAAGACAACTCATTTGGACCAAATCGCCATCATCTCTCACTTCTCTTATCTCCCGCTCGCTCTCTCTCTTTCATGCTAATGAAAAAAGAAAAACAGAAATCAATGGTTGTGAGATTGCTCCTGCACAGGTCGGCATCTCAATTCAGTGATGGTAAAAAGGCCGCCCCTCCAAACTTGCTTATCATCTTGAATATTTGAATTCACACAACCTTTCGGGCTAAATAATTAAAACGCTGCACAGGCAGAGAGTGGTTTTCACATTGTTATCGGCGCCGCTAAACAGTATTTGACATTTGACGCACATTTAAAAGTCAGTGGGTTTTTTCTCAAATCAGCAATTATTATCAAGGCCCTAATTTCCCTTTTTAATGGAGTGAAACAGGTGTGACTTGATGATTAGAGCAAATGTGTGAAAATGGCTAGTGCTGAACAGACAGGACTGCTCTAGGGTTTCTTTTTTTTTTTCGCTTTTTCTCTTGAAGCTTTGCTTCGGGCATCGTAATAATGCATCCCAGTGAACGCAGCCTTCAATTTTAATTACAAACACATCTCTCATTGTCCGTGGCTGTCAAAAACAAGCCATCCTCCATATGTGGCATGTTCCTCATAAACGATCGTGAGTTGTGTTGATGCTGCTGTGCTTTGACAAGCATCCACGTTTTGGCTGGTGGTCTGCCTACATGCATTTATCGTGGTACGTTTTGAAAGAGTGTAAAATCTGTAATTAAATTGTACTGACTGTGTTTTGTCTTTCTATAAACAGTTTCAGCTCTGCAGGGATAGTGACAGGGAGGCTCTGGGGAGGTGGAGCCCATAATCACTTTTGTTTATGTTTTGTTGTTTGCAATCTCCCTTGACAGGAGCTGTTTTGAATCTGGATCATCCGCGCCTCATCGTCCAATCAGAATCTGCATTCCGTGGAGTGAAAAAGCGAGTGGGACCGGTGAAATGGTCTGGGCCAAAGTCCTTCTTGTGATGTTCATGATAGGGTTTGAAAAGGGGATTTGCGTTAACTGGAACCCCGTTCCACGCAAGACAGTTAAATATAATGGTGAGTATCTAATGGCCATACAGAACTGCGAGCAGTTCCTCCCAATGCCACTGTCCCATGCCCTTTTTCTCACACTCTTTTCATGGCACTCCGTCTTTCTTTAGTACTCCGTCTCTTTCTTCTTTTCTTCATACAACCCCTCCCTTCATTCTGCATGCAGATTTGAGATAAGAGGTGTGATTTTTGCTTTGAATTCACAGAGATATCAGGTTACTGCCGGGTTTTATATTGCATTATTGAAAAGTGCTTGTGTCTCTATATTCATCTGCACTCACTCCATTTGTTCCTATTCCAACTGTTGATCTCTCCTCCTTTTCTTCTATGGTTTCTGTCTTTTCCTGTTTTAAGGCACATTTCATGAAAATGGTACAACTTGGTGTGTTATAACTTTCTGAAAATATTAGAGGCATAAATCCAATGTATTTTTTTTTTTTTTTTTTGCACAATATGTTAGATAAACCATTTTCGGTAGCATTACAATAAGGTTCTATTTGTTAGGTATCATGAACTGACAAAGAACAATATTTTTAACAATATTTATTAATCTTTGTTAGTTTATAAAAATACAATAAGTCACTGATAATTCATGTTAGTTCATAATTTTAATTCATGAAAATTAGAGCTATCAGAATTAACGTGTTAACGTGATTAATTAAAAAAGTTTAACGCGTTCATTTTTCTTAATCACGATAAATGCATTTACCGTTAATACAGCATAAACCAGCATTAACACTTGTTGGAAGGGTGGAACTTTTGCGATGTGTCTGCCTGGAGTCATTACACTGACGCACACTTCACACACACACAAGCACTTCCATGTCAGTGATAAAATGATGGAGAAAGGAGCTCTTAATGCTATTTGTTGTACAAAACAAGCCCAGATGGGACTATTTTTCATCCTATCTTAGGTGTTTTTTAAATACCACAGAAGCATGTTAAGTCTTAACTATCACCAAAATGCAGAATGAGACGTTTTTATCTGAAAGCGCTTTTCATATGGAGTTCAAAGTGCCGATTGACGCTGTTGTTGACGGCCTGACGGGAATCATGAATGTGGCTTCATGATTCATAATGTAGGAAAGTGGATAGCCACAGTCTACTGGCAGATTAAAATTGTGAAGGATGAAAGTTTAAGAGATTTAATGCCCATTGCAATGAATATGCGACCTATGGAGACTAGTTCTTTCAATTAGTCAAACTCCCACTTAGACTTTGGGAAACATTTATTGTTATTTGAACATTAAACACAGCATTTCTATCTTTATACTGTGGAAGGCTTTGTTTGGAAAATGTTAATAAAGCATTATATTGCTACATATTGTTTTGGTTTCTTTTGTAAGATGCAAATAAATGCATTTTAACAGGAAAAAGGGTATATATAGATTAGAATTGCAGCACTTTCCAAATCTGTGATTAATCGTGATTGACTACAAAAAAGTATGGGATTAATCGCAATTAAAAATTGTAATAGACTGACAGCACTAATGAAAATACAATTGTCCATTTTTAGTTTATAATGCATTAACTAATATTAACATATTGTATACAACCTTTCATTTTAAAAATGTATTAGTACATGGGTAATATTTCTTAATAAGGTTCTATTTGTAAGCATTAGTAAATGCATTAGGTATCATATAACTAACAATAAACAATATTTTTAACAACATTTATTCATCTTGGTTAATGTTAGTCTATAAAGATACAATTGTAAATTTTTTGTACTTGTTAGTTTATAATGCATTAACTTACAGTATGTTAACACATGCAACTTTTTATTTTTAAACAGTACTTGTAAATATTAACCAAAATTAACCAAATTAACCAAAATTAATAAGTGCTGTAAAAGTATTGTGCATTGTTAGTTCATCTTAACTAATGTAGTTCACTAATGTCAATGAATACAACCTCATTGTTAGGTGTTACCCTATTTTCTTACATTTAATTAACCTAGCATGAAAAGTATCTAGATTTTAACACATTAAATGTATGTATCCTCCACTTTAAACTGTGATTTTTGCCTGTCCTACTTCGAAAGTCTTGACCTTCTTGACTGTATCCAACAATTAAAATCCATATAGCAATTTCAGAATATTGACAATTTATTGAATTTATATTTAATTAAAGTATAAAAGTATTTTTTAATTATACATTTTATTTCAAATGTAATATTTAGCTGTCACACATTTTGCACGCAACCGTTACTGAATGATTTTTATCGCCCTATTTTGTACCCTATTCGTGGAAAATGGCTTCCAAATCTCTGTTGATAATCAAACAAACAGTTACATTAAACGTACAGCAGTAGGCATAATCTGATATGTACTCTCATAAACTGATAATATCTCCTTTTAAGCCAGCAGTAGAGAGAGTGCAGGCTGAGAACCCACTGCCTTAAATGGACAGGAAATGGCCAGTTGAGCTACAGCAAGGGAGGGCAAAAGAAGATGTGGGACGTCAAAGAAAGTCCAAAAAAGAAAAGTACACAATGTGTCTGCAGTGTGTGTTTAACTACTGTTCTTGGTCATGTGTGACTCCGTACAGGCCCTAAACCACATAAACACTAGACCAGTGCACCACACATGCACCTTTTGCTGAGGATGAAAGACAAAAAACAGGCAAAGCATCGATATGCACTTTAATGTTTGCTTCTGTGTGTGTACAGAGTGCTTAGACTGGCAGTCTGAGGGATTTAGAGCTTCAGTAGTGTGTGAGTGTGTGTGTGTGTGTGTGCGTGCGCTTGGAGGTTGGGAGCTGGATCGCAGCAGAGATAATATTTACCTACGACTTTCCACACCCCTGCCCCCCAAAGACCCCACCTCCACAATTATCCCCGACTTAAAAACGCTGGGGATTCGCAAGAAACGCAAACACGTGTCTCTCCGTCTTTTCTTTTTTATTTATCATCAAAGAGCCACAACTTTTTTGGCAGCCATTAAAATGTTGCTTTCACGCTTGTAGCGTTCTGCTTGCTCACCCTGTGGTCCACTAAAAACAGCTTTAAGAGTTCAAAGTGGAGTCTGAGATCCCGCCCTCTCCACGCCCCACCCCGTAACTTTCCACTGCCGGCAACAGAGCACCACAACTGGCAACCTAGCACACAGAGGCCAGATAAAAAGAGAGAAAGACAAAGTCTAACGTAAATTAAAGAGAAATGTCATTGGAGGCTAGAGGAAACTCCTGCTGACTTAGAAGAATAGCATAAATGTACAAAGTCCAACGCGCTGAGGACGGCAAAGCTACAGAGTGAAAGAGAAAAAGAAAGGGACTGTCTGCCCAGCACAACTCTTCACCCTCCAATTACTATAATGACGGCCTCGGTTGAAAATGGCGGGCCAGCTGAGTGTGTGTATGTGTTTATGTAAGAGGACTAAAGCCTGTCCTATCCATCTATCTGTGCAGATCCCATCCCCACACCCAGATAGCACACACACATACTCAGATATACACTGATTTATCTGTGATTTATACTCTCGAGTCAAGCAGATGCCCTCTCCTGTGATTGCACGTCTCATTGTCTGTAAAACTGTGTTTCTTTTCCATTCAATACATTTGTCCCCTATACCCTTTGTGAACCTGTATGCTCCAGGAGGCTGTTTGTTAAAGGGGGCAGAAAAAAAGAAAGTCTTTCTATTTTTTGTATGCTTGCCACTTTCATGAAAAGGTCACGCTCAGTACAAGCTGCGAGCTCAATTCTCGACTGCCGTCTCCCCGCCTGGACTGTCAAACTTCAGCCTATTTTCAACAACCTTTTGCACATCTTTTCCTTTTACTGTCATTCTGTCTCTTTCACTCTCTCTTTTTCATTTTATCTCAATCTTCCTTTTTCTATTTCCACCTTGCTCTTTAACTCCCATACAGTTTCTGTAATTTTCTCAGCAGCCATACCTCTTTAGTTGTCTCTAGCATTCCACTCACTCACTCGAGGAAAATTGTATTGCTCAGATGTTGCTTTTTCATAGGTCTGAAGACATAATGATACAGTAATTCTCAGTTATGTTTCCTTTAAGATTCTTATTTTTTGCATGAAGTAGAAATAAAAGTAGCAGCAAATGAGAAAATTGTTGACATAGAGTAGCAAATAGCCATTAACATAAATGTAGCACAGCTCAGATAATTGGTCTTTGTAGAATTTGATGAGAAAAGTTTCATCATTGAGTTCTTTCAAAAGCAAACTTTGGTATCTTGGCAAATCTGAGCACAGTATGTTACATTGTTGAGATCTCTTCTGAAACTGTAGAGGGGTGTGAGAAGATGTTTTCTCAGGAGTCATTCACACATATGCTGTTTTTTAATAGTTTTTCTATTTGACATGCACTAGACGGATGTTGCGCCATGTCTCGCTGTTTTTTCAGCGACTTGCACAGGAGCATCGTGTGTTAAAAGAATGTCCACTTTAAAAATGTTTATCAAGACACCTGCATTCTGCTCCATTCTTTACGCAAGAACGCATTCGGTCTGAATGGCCCCTAAGCAGGAGACTTGCTGTTTTTTTAATTGTTTTTCTGTGTAAACATTTGCTAGACGGATGTTGTGCCGAAGGAGGGCCGTATTTTAAAGAATTTCAACTTTTACAAATATGTCTCAAGACACCTGCGTTCTGTTCCATTCATTGCACTGTGTCCAGCTTTTATTAACACCAGAACGCTTCAGTGTGAACAGCCCCTAAGCAGTAGATTTTCTGGTTTTTTATTTTTATTATTATTGTTTTTCTATGTAAACATGTGCTACATGGAAATAGTGGCACTGTCTTTTCAGCGTATTGCGCAGGAGCGCCACGTTTTTAAGACAGTATTTCAAGTTTAAAAAAAAATTACTTTAAAAAACGTGTATCGAGACACCAATATTCAGTTCCATTCAAATTGATTTATCCAGCTTTTTTTAACAGAAATGAAAGGTGAACTCAGTAACTTTTGTCTTTGTGTCATCGTGGACTAGGACACCTATCGGCTTGGAAGCAGCATCATTTAAAAGATGCCATTGTAGAAATGTAGTATTAACAGTCAGCCATGATTACTTAAATCAGTGAATGAAAGTGTCAAATATCAGGACGGTTACTGAGATTAAGCAAGTAGTATTTGGCTGGTCATGTGATTCTAACATGGCAGGGGGCTGTGGGATCTTCTCCACATAGAATAAAACAGCTTTTATAAAGTTACTGATATGACTGGAGTCTTAATTTTAATGTGAGTAGTCATGATTTCCTACATATACTGCAACATTACAATTCATGTCTTTAGGAGTAAAATATTTTTAATGAGGAAAAAATTACTTCTTGCACCTTTTAAAAAACAAGAATACAAGAATGTGTTTGCTCTGAACGACCCCTAAGCAGGAGACTTGCTGTTTTTTTTAATTGTTTTTTTATGTAAATACTCATTAGACAGATGTTGTGATGCTGTGTTTTTAGTGTCTTTTTAGTGTGTCTAAGTTTTTAAGATGCTGTGTTAAGTTTAAAAGAATTTAAACTTTTCAAAACATGTCTCAAGAAAAAAACTAGAATAAAAACGTAACTTTCATCAATTCTCACCAAACAGCAAAGGAACTAAGCTAAAGAAATCGGTAATGAATGGTCTATTGACAAGAATGAAAAAAAAATTGTTCGGGCAGAACGAAATATTTGTCAGCAAATTCACTCCGGTGCAGTAGGTGGCGCAACACACGTGTCAGCAGCTCAGCATCTTGAGAAAAAGATGAAAGTCAAACACTTTTAAAAAGTTCACAAAGCAACCAGAGAACCAAAAGACGAAAGACAAGCAAGCAACCAACTCTCCATTTGCTCTCTATTCAAATTGCTGTCTTGGAGGAAAAAAACTGAGACTTAAGAAATCTCAAGTGCAATTTATCTTTCCTTTTGGCCATTTTCTCTGCACCACACCTATTTCATTCTCCACTTTTGCGGGGTTTGTGAGTTTTTCTTCCTGTTGTTGTGGTAATCCGCTCTGACCATTTCCTGTGCTGAGCTGTGTTCTCCACTCTTCCCTTCCCAAAGCAGTAGCAGCCCCACCACTCCTTCATCTAATCTACTGCAATTACAACATTTCCCCTCTCCCCCCACCTGCCTACTCTCTCACGCTCTTAAGCGCGGCGTGTGTATTTGTGTGTTTGTGTGTCTGCCTAAACACACCACCTATGTGTTTCTTAATGTCTTTTTCCCTTTCTTCTTTTTATTTTCTCCTTTGTGTGTCACCCTCAGACATTGATTCTCTTTCTTCATTGGATCTTTGTCCTAGTAAATGAGGGTGTTTTTATAGCCTGTGTATGCGTGTGCATGCTCACTTGTTCTTTCTCTTCATAATTTGTGTGTGTGTGTGTGTGTGTGTGTGTGTGTGTCCATTCTCATCAGTGTTTCTAGTTGTTTTTTTTTTTTTGTTTTTTTTTTTTTTGGTATCCATGTCGCAGCATCAAAGGGCTTAAAATAGGTTTTTAATAGCACAGTGTGTGTGTTCGGAGTGCTGCGGTTATGAGTTATAAGCAGGGTAAGACTGAATTTATAGCAAAACTGCTTTGTAAGGAGCCATGGAGGAACATCAGAGGCAAACAGCAACCTTTAGCCTGATTTGGTTTTAGTTTTGCGGCTCGATTCCCCTAACTAGAGCGCCCTCTTCCACTGCCCTCTCATTCAGTCCAGCTGAAAACTAATGAAGGACAAAGACACACACACATACACACAAAGTTCCCTTTTGTATTGCTCACATCTGGATTTCATTCAAAGTGATATTTATTTTTAGCACGTCTTTACTTACTGGGTTTTTGTTTTTTTTTCATACACACAGAGACTCTCTCTCTGCCCCATTAGGTATGCTACTATTGTCTTTTGGAACCACTGTCGCATTCACGTGTGATTTCGATTTCTCCGCTGTAATGCGAGCTCATCATCCGTGAGGGAGGGTAGTTATTAGATGAAAGTATTCCTTCTCATGAATAATATGGAGAAAGGCTCAGAATCGAATTACATATTAGTGTACTCGACTGCCAGTCATAACTGTTTGCGAGTTGTATGCATATACCTCATATTTTATGACGTTGCTTTAAGTTTCGTTTTTAAACTGGATGAATGAAATGGCTAAAAAAAACGCTTTACCCTTAACATTAAACATAATTTCCATGATTGTTTTTAACAATGTGCAACCTGTACATATCTGTTAAAGGTGCACTCAGTAATTTTTCCTCTTCAAAAAAACTTCAAACGACATGAATTGTAATTTTCCAATATATGTAGGAAATCATGACTACTCACATTAAAATGAAGACTTCAGTCATATCAGTAACCTTATAAAGGTTATAGTTTTATTCTACATGGAGAGGGTCCGCACATGGGGGCTGCTGTGTTATTTGACACTTTCACTCATTGATTAAAGTAATCATGGCTGACTATGAATACTACATTTCTACAGTGGCATCTGAAATTGAAAATTATTGATTTTAAAGGTGCTATATGTAATATTTTTTACTGTACTAAATCATAAAATGACCATAATATGACTTTAGAGAATTAGGAAATGTTAAGTTGAAATACTGGCTTCTCCGATAACACAGCTACAGCCAGTATATTCTATTTTGAAGTTTTCGTTCCGGGCCGGAATTTCTGTTTATGTTTTGGCCTGTGTGATCCCGCCCACTGCCCACTCACCAATAGTATTTCAACACCACCGGGTTGCCAGATTTGAACAAGTTTGCAGGCAAACAACACTGCGTGCTCCAGCCATGGAAGCCAGCAAACGAACTGGATCAGAGATAACAGATTCCACCTGACCTAAAAAGCCTCGCCATCCATCTAAAAACCACCATGACCAGAGGCGTAGTAAAACAAGGATAAATATTGGAGATGCCTTTGGAAGATGGAGACAGCTTAAAGCCCAGAAATCCTTTAAAATGGATGCTGAGTTGGCTAGTTTGCGTGTCAACATTCTGGCAACCCGCATGAGCTTCGAGTCTGGGGCGGGGCAGACAACTCTCCAATATTTTGAATTTGGACTGCAGTGCCCATTTCAAATGTTTGTTGTCAATCTTACATATAGCACCTTTAAATGATGCTGCATCCAAGCCACTAGGTGTCAGTGTAAGTCCAAGATGACACAAAGACAAAAGTTACTGTGTGCACCTTTAACATCTCAAAAAAACAAATGTGGGGTGTCATGACCCTTTAAAGCATGTGCTATGCATTTTGCATACTCACTTAGGGAAAACATGTAATAACAAGCCTTGGTCAACCCTATTGATTGTTTTACTTCAATTTGTTAGCCGTTTATTTAATTTTTTTTATTAAGAGTATTTTCCAACAGGGAACCCCTACAAAGAACAGTGGATGGCTTTCTCAATGCTACCACTGTCTGGTTGGGATCCGTAAGTGCACCTTGCTTCTCAGTCTGTAATTGTGGCTTCTCTGAAAAACTTATTTGACTTGATGAACTCTGTCTGTGACTGGCTGAAAGGCATTTGAGTCATTATGCAGGTATTTAGAAGTGTGTATCATGTGTGTATCTGTGTGTCACAACTCCCTGTCTGTTTGTAACCCAGCAGATGTTCTCCATCCCCCTTGGGGGGGAAGTCTGTTTTCCCTCTCCTCTTGGCTCCTTCAGCCCTCTTACACATTACCAAGCTGCCAGTCTCCAGCTAATAACCACACACTCTCTTGACTTCCTTCTTGCTAGAATCCACCACTCACGGTCTTTCCAAGATTCCTTCTCTGCCTTCTTCTCTTGGAGCACTTGCTTGTAATTCTCTCTCATCTCTGCACCCATCTGCCATGACAGTTAATCAGTTCAGCGAGTAGTTTATTGTAGAGTATTCAGGTGGTACATCCCTGCTGAATAGATCAAAATGGCTGGTCACAACCACTTTCCCACAAAGCTTCTTCACTAGTTTAAAGTGCATTTTTCACTTGGAAAAGTCTTATATTAAAGATATTATTAGACATAAAATGTAAATATATGTTTTAAATGATGTACACTCACATGAGATTAAAGGAATAGTTCACCCAAAAATGAAAATTCATGTTGCTCCAAATCTATAGGATTTTGCATGTCCATAAACGCTTTGAGAGAAGCTTGTTTACAATGGCTTGCTGGTTCACACGAGAATGTGTGTTGTTTAGTGCTAAAAACAACACAAGTTCCCGCATGAACATGCGTGTCACTGTGAACAAGCTTTTCTCATGTACTCATAAATGTGCAAAGGACGTCAAGACTTTCACTGAAAAGTGACTTTAATTTTGAGTTGTTTCTCACCAAAACTTATCCTATGCTTTCAGAAGACTTGGGCCGTGTATCATATTTCAGAATATGACACAAGACCCACATGGACTATTATACATTTGTTAGGTGATTTATTTTCATCTTTGAAGTGAGTCACTATCGACTGCCATTATACTGAACTGACAGAATGCAATATACATTCGAATTTTTCCTTTTGTGTTGCACATAAAAAAGAAAGTCCTATGGGCTTGGAATCAATTTTCATTTTTGGGTGAACAATTTCTGCAAGGCTCGAGTCAAATCGGTCACCTTGAAAAAACTTGTGGGTCACCTCCATGTTGAGGTAACATAACCAACTGTGTCTTATAATTTGACCAAGTTAATAAACTAAAACTTTGTCAATTCACTACTCTTGTATTAGTTGTTTAGGAATACAGATAAGAGCCAGCAAAAAGTCAACATTAAATTATTTACTTTCCCTTTAACCCTTTAAGCTCTGAAGGTGTTTTTAAAGATTTCCTGTTTCAGTTGCATACGCAAAATTGAAGGATTATAACTAGAAAAAACAAACAAACAAAAAAAACAAGGAGTGTCAAGTGTTTGGTATCATTGTAAAGAAAACCTTTCAATTTTTTTTATGATATAGATTATGATACATTCTGAGACCCTCAGCATTTGAAACTGTTGAAATATAAAAAAAGAAAAGAAAAAAAGTGAGACAAAATGTTACTTTTTTCTTATTTTTCTTATTTGACATTATACTATATATATATTTATCTCTGGGTGTAAATAAGGTGGCCCCGAAAAACTGCTGTTGTTTTGTTCCCAATCATGTCAACTGTATTTGAGAAAAATGTTGTGTTGATACGACAAAGAAATCAAAAGTTATAGCATTACAAATATCATTTATCATAGTGTCCAAAAACATCTCCAAGTGTTCAAAAGCCTCTCTAAACAAATAGGGTTAGGACAAATAATTGTACATAAGAACTAATTACACATGCAAAGGTATGCATAGCATGGAGACATGATTTTAGTTATGAGATTGAGTGCCTTATGACTCAAAAAGAATGCATTGAGTTTGTGTCATTTACTTGGCGCCATCTCCTGGTGGCCATATGTAACATTGTGCTTCATGTGGATTATCTAATGTTCTATGCATCCGATTACCTTGTGTGTGGGCTCCTTTGAAAAATAATCACATGGTAATGGATAAACACTCTAATTATGTGACAGTATGTGATATTTTATGTTCCATTTATTTTTTGTGAAGTTATATGTGAAAACGCGGCATATAAGCAACAGCAATATAATTGTCAAAGACATATACTTAGCTATTACTCGCTATATATTTGTCTGTGAGTAAAACGAATAGGATGGTTGTATTCCACTCTTTGAGAGCTTTCCAACAACATATGACACATGGCTATTTGATCAGTTTGATGTTTTTACTGATTGTAAAAATATGTACAGTGGCTTTTTTTTTTATTTATTTATTTATTTTATTTTTTTATAAATTTCAAAACAGAACACTTCCGATTTGTCTGAACATTAAAAAAAAAAAAAACTTGTTCAGTTTTGGTCATAATGAAAGTAGAGCTTCTAAGCTTTCAAACAATACCTATTTTGGTCAAGACTGTAGTTATTAATATTTTGACGATTATTTTTTTTTTCTCGCGGGCCAATCTGATTTTAAAGGGTTAACCAGAAGACTATCTTGGAACACCAAAAAGACCATGGTGGTTGACTAACTTCATCAGCTAAATTATCTTTGTGAACAACATCAGCATAGACCAGTCTGGACCAGCAGGAAAACTTGTGAGGGAGTTTATGCTGGTCTAAGTTGGTCTTTACAGCTTGGAGTTCTGTTAAAATTAAAGTTTTAAAAGGAATAATTCACCCAAAAATAAAAATTCTGTCATCATTTACTTCCTCATGTTGTTTCAAATCTGTATGACTTTCTTCTTCCGTAGAAAACAAAAACAGATGTTAAGCGTAATGTTAGCCCCAGTCACAATTCTCTTTGATTGCATCTTTTTTCCATATGATTATAGTGAATGATGACTGAGACAGAAAATTTGTTTGGAGCAGCATGAGGACAGAATTTAAATTTTTGGGTGAACTTTCCCTTTTAGGCCCATAAGTCAAGTTGGATCGTGACATTTGATCACCTTTTGATACCCCCCAATAGCATTGCATCATCTCTCTCTTCAGATGTGCATGACAGTATGGCGAGGTTTCACTCTATTGGGGTGTGGAACTACACCACGCTGACCCTGGCAGAACATGAAAGAGTTTTGTACGTGGGAGCCCGAGAGCACATCTTCGCTCTGGATCCCAATGACATCAGCCGACAGCTCCGACCGCAGGTATCTTCAACAAAGAAAAAACATTTCTTATTTCCTCATTCAACAAGCTCTGCACCCACTAAATACTAATCCACAAACCATCAACTGACGAGACCATTAACATTTTATCATTCAAAAATATCAACATTTAAAAATGACTCACTCTTTCAATGCCAAAGCCATTTGCGGTAAATTGCGGGTTGCGGCAGTCAAAAGGGAGTACACATTTTCCATACAGAGTGCTATTTGTTCGCAAAAGTCACGTCTGTCTTTCTCTCTCTCCCTCTCTCTCTCTGTCTCTCTCTCTCTTAGATTGAGTGGTCTGCTCCTTTGGAAAAGAAAAAAGAGTGTGCAGCGAAGGGGAAGAATAACCAGGTACTAGCTGATGTTGCATCCTTTATGTTATAACAGCTTTACTTTGTATGGCCCTTGTGAATTGCATTTACTCACCCCTCCCTTTTACCTTTTTCTCTTTGTGTCTTTCAGACTGAGTGCTTCAACTACATTCGCTTCCTGCAGAGCTACAACCACACTCACCTGTACACATGTGGAACATATGCCTTCCAGCCCAAATGCACCTACATTGTGAGTGTCCCCTCTGATTTTTGTCTACTACCCGATAAATCTGTCAGACCCACATGATCAAGTGAGGCAAGCTGCAATATGATGGTGTATCGCAAGCCCTTTCAACATTTAATCACTTGTTGGAGATGAATTATACATATCAACAATTCAATTTTCACTAGTTAAAATGCTAATTCTTGAAATAAAGAATGGAATTACTAGTGCGAGTGCTAATTTTTGATATCAGTAATTACATTTTCAGTGATAAAAAGTTTAATTCTTTATCAAAAATGACATTATAACTTGTACAAATACACATTCTTGATAAAAATATGGAATTTCATCTAGTAAAAAAACATAATTACTGATATCTATAATTGCATTTTGTCTAGTAGAATTTTCACAATTATTTGTCATTCACTCTTATTCAGAATGCAATTACAAAAATCTGTAATACATTTTTTGCTAGTTGAAATCCCAGTTTCACAAATCAGCAATTCATTTTTCATATCATTAATTACATTGTTACTACAAATGTCCATTCCTGATATGAACAATTGAATTACATCTATCTAATTTTTAATATCTGTAATTTGGTTTTTACCAGTGGCAATGTAAATTTAACATATATGTAATGTGATTGTAACTAGTAATAAAGCCTTTTAAGATATCTTAAATTGCTCTACAACATGAGGATTAATAAATGATGACAGTTGTAATTTGTAGATGAACTATCCCCTTAAGACAGAGTTTTTAGTGTGTGCTGTATGTCTCCACGGGTGGTTTCCAGTATGTCAAAATTAAATATTTCAAATGTAAATGAGGTTGTGTTATCACACAGTGCGGGCCGTTGTGATACGATTTAGTGTTGGATGAAGGTTTGTGTGTGGGCAGAAGGACAATGTAGAGGGGCTCAGCTGCAGCTGAAACTCTAGTTGGCAAACATGGCCGGTGGCACAGTGTGTAAGGGTGTGTGTGTGTGTGTGTGTGTGTGTGTGTGTGTGTGTGTGTGTGTGTGTGTGTGTGCGTGCATGTTCAAGCCATATGTGACTGTTTCTGTCTTGTCTAATAGAATGCAGATCACTTCACTCTGGACAGCGCCACCCTGGAGGACGGCAAAGGAAAGTGCCCTTACGACCCTGCCAAGGGTCATACAGGCCTCATTGTAGGTGAGTCATCTATATGTGTACATGTTTCTGACATGTGAGATTGTTGTATGTACCATATCTTTCAACCCTGCTACTGTATTATATTTATTCTTGTGTGTGTATCAGTGTGTGGGTGTCCTATTTTGTTCGGTGCCGTCTGCAGATGTGTCTACTTTCTTCCTTCCCACACTGCAGATGTGCCTACTTTCTTCCTTCCCACACTTGGGAATGAATGGAGTCCCTCTTTAATATCTCATAACTGTATGGTTATAAACTGGTGTGTGTGCGTGTGCATCTGTTCCAGCTCTAAGCATTCATCTCATCTGTTGTAGACAAAGAGTTGTACTCCGCCACCCTTAATAACTTTCTGGGCACTGAGCCCGTGATCCTAAGGAACCTGGGACAGCAACATTACAGTATGAAGAGTGAATACCTACCTTCCTGGCTCAATGGTAAGTCCACAAACACATATACAAAATGTAACACATCCCTGCTTAATACTGTAATTGTTTCATCAGATCGCCAGCCTCTTATCTGGTGTCTCTACAGTGCCGTGTCCCCAATTCTAACTCTTTGTTCCTCTCGATTCTCCTTTCACCTCCTCCTCTGTTGTCTGGTCCAGAGCCAAATTTTGTGGGATCAGCGCTGGTCCGGGAGAGCCGGAACAGTAAAGATGGAGATGACGATAAGATCTACTTCTTCTTTAGCGAGAGAGCAGTGGAGCTGGACTGCGACAGTGATCTGACAGTAGCACGGGTGGCACGTGTTTGTAAGGTGAGAACATAAACCGCCTGCTTCTTCGGTGCTACAGAATCACAATTGGTTCTTTGAAGTCAAATACATCTTTCCCAAACCTCAACCAATGGAGTAATTGCTTCTTTTGTCGTTGTGTGGCATAGTGGTAAAAACTGAAAGTGACCAGACATAATTATTTGACCCACTTTATATTAGGTGTCTTTAACTACTGTGTACTTTAGCATTAGATACAATGTACTAATTATGTATATACAGTACATGTTGTTGCATTTTACTTACATTTAATGTACTTGCATTTAATTACATCTGTAGTTACACTGTTAACCTTACCACTAAACCGAACCCTACTCCAACCCTTACCCTTAACCCTAACCCTACTCTTAGGGTACCTACCCATACCTCAACCTCAGTAGCAGCAAATGTGGCTCTTGTGAGTATTTTGCAGAACAACATGTATTTACACAATAAATACAGTGTATTGTGTGATTTGAATGTTAGTACATAGTAGTTAAAGACACCTAATATAAAGTGGGACCTAATTATTTTATAAGCTTACTTGTTGAGATTGCAGAGTGATGTGAGATGTAGGAAAGATGGCTCACAATACCCTGATGACCGGCTGAAATATCACTTTATCCCCAGATGACCAGTTTAGGATCAAGTATTCCAGAGAGCCCTGTAATAAACATTTTTGATCTACTACGCATCAATTGGTATACATTATGGTTCTTCTCAGAAAAATAATCCTTTTAAGCATCACAGAACACTGATTATCTATATATAAAAAAAATTTAATTAATCATATTGTGGTGTTTGAAGCTATTTCCCTGTTAAAACCTCACTGTTTAATGAATTAAAATTTGTATCTTTGATAAGTTTTAAAATTGGACTTTAAAGTCTTTTTTTAAAGGAATTGTTCACCCAAAAATGAAAATGCTCTCATCATTTACTCACCCTCACACCATCCCAGATGTGTATGACTTTCTTTCTTCTGCTGAACACAAACAAAGATTTTTAGAAGAATATTTCAGCTCTGTAGATCCACATAATGCAAGTCAACAGGGTCCATAACTTTGAAGCTCAAAAAGCACATAAAAGCAGCATAAAAGTAATCCATACGATTCCAGTGGTTTAATCCATGTCTTCAGAAGAAATATAATAGTTGTGGTTGAGAAAAAGATCAATGTTTAAGCCTTTAAACGCTCTTCTCTCCTACGAGTTCTTCTATCTTTGGTGATTCGCATTCTTTGTGCATATCGCCACCTACTGGGCAGGGTGGAGAATTTATAGTGCTTAAGTCCGAAAAGGTCTCAAGTTTCATCCTCTTAAACATGTAGATACCCTGTATGGGAATTCTCTGTAATATAACTGTCCTGTCACTTTGGATAAAAATGTCTGTTAAATGACTTCTTACATCTCTTATCAGGGAGACCTGGGGGGCACACGGACCCTGCAGAAAAAGTGGACCACCTTCCAGAAGGCTCAGTTAATGTGCTCTCTCCCAGAGCGTCACATCACCTTTAATAACCTGCGGGCCATCTTTACCCTGCCTGGAGCGGACTGGAGGAGCACTAGTTTCTACGGAATCTTCCATGCACAGTGGTGAGTGAGATCTTCTGCCATACCAGCCTGTCTCATTAGTATTTCTCACTCTGACATACTTGTGAAAGTCATTCTGTCCTCTGCTTATATAAAGTGCCTCTTTGCCAAACATCCAGCCGTGTACCTGTAGAAAATGCTGCACTGTCATTATTTTGACAGTAAAGCTATTACTCTAATATACCAACCAATGTAGTGCAGTCATTTAGTTCAGACTGACTGACTACTTTTTCTTTTGCACTCTCCTTTTTTTCTATTTTCTCTCTCAGGGGGGATGTGGATGTGTCTGCTGTGTGTCAGTACCAGATTGGGGAGGTGAAAACAGTGTTTGACGGGCCGTATAAAGAATACAGGGAGTCGTCTCAGAGATGGGGCCGGTACACTGGCACCGTGCCCAGTCCACGACCTGGAGCGGTGAGATGGAAGGGCAAGAGGGTGTCCGTGACTAAACAGACTGCTAAAAATAGCAAAAGCTTTTCATATGAAAATATAGTAATACAGTAATTTTTCATCCCAAAAATCTGAATTTATGAGTATGTACTCATTCAGACATTTCACAAACATCAACATTTAAACAGAGGCATAGATTGAGATTATGCCACATTTCGTCATGAAATTACTGATGAAAATGTTTGTTGACGAAGGGTTTTTTGATAACAAAGACTAGCTGAAAAACATGTATTATTATGATAAACAAACAGTTTAAATTAGAACATAGTATCGATGAAAATATGATGATAAAAATAATACTGCAAGATACTGTGTATATACAGTTGTGCTCAAAAGTTTGCATACCCTGGCAGAAATTGTGAAATTTTGGCATTGATTTTGAAAATATGACTGATCATGCAGTCTTTTATTTAAGGATAGTGATCATATGAAGCCATTTATCATCACATAGTTGTTTGGCTCTTTTTTAAATCATAATGATAACAGAAATCACCCAAATGGCCCTGATCAAACGTTTACATACCCTTGAATGTTTGGCCTTGTTACAGACACACAAGGTGACACACACAGGTTTACGTGGCAATTAAAGGTTAATTTCCCACACCTGTGGCTTTTTAAATTGCAATTAGTGTCTGTGTATAAATAGTCAATGAGTTTGTTAGCTCTCACGTGGATGCACTTAGCAGGCTAGATACTGAGCCATGGGGAGCAGAAAAGAATGTCAAAAGACCTGCGTAACAAGGTAATGGAACTTTATAAAATGGAAAAGGATATAAAAGATATCCAAAGCCTTGAAAATGCCAGTCAGTACTGTTCAGTCACTTATTAAAAGTGGAAAATTCAGGGATCTCTTGATACCAAGCCGAGGTCAGGTAGACCAAGAAAGATTTCAGCCACAACTGCCAGAAGAATTGTTCAGGATATAAAGAAAAACCCACAGGTAACCTCAGGAGAAATACAGGCTGCTCTGGAAAAAGATGGTGTGGTTGTTTCAAGGAGCACAATACGACAATACTTGCTAGCTGCCACAAAGAAGCCTTTACTGCGCCAATGCCACAAAAAAGCCTGGTTACAATATGCCCGACAACACCTTGACATGTCTCATAGCTTCTGGCACACTGTAATTTGGAGTGATGAGACCAAAATAGAGCTTTATGGTCACAAGTATAAGCGCTATGTTTGGAGAGGGGTCAACAAGGCCTATAGTGAAAAAAATACCATCCCCACTGTGAAGCATGGTGGTGGCTCACTGATGTTTTGGGGGGGTGTGAGCTCTAAAAGCACGGGGAATCTTGTGAAAATTGATGGCAAGATGAATGCAGCATGTTATCAGAAAATACTGGCAGACAATTTGCATTCTTCTGCACGAAAGCTGCGCATGGGACGCTCTAGGACTTTCCAGCACGACAATGACCCTAAGCACAAGGCCAAGTTGACCCTCCAGTGGTTACAGCAGAAAAAGGTGAAGGTTCTGGAGGGGCCATCACAGTCTCCTGACCTTAATATCATCGAGTCACTCTGGGGAGATCTCAAACGTGCGGTTCATGCAAGACGACCAAAGACTTTGCATGACCTGAAGGCATTTTGCCAAGATGAATGAGCAGCTATACCACCTGCAAGAATTTGGGGCCTCATAGACAACTATTACAAAAGACTGCACGCTGTCATTGATGCTAAAGGGGGCAATACACAGTATTAAGAACTAAGGGTATGCAGACTTTTGAACAGGGGTCATTTCATTTTTTTCTTTGTTGCCATGATTTGTTTTATGATTGTGCCATTCTGTTACAACCTACAGTTGAATATGAATCCCATAAGAAATAAAAGATAAGTGTTTTGCCTGCTCACTCATGTTTTCTTTAAAAATGGTACGTATATTAGCAATTCTCCAAGGGTATGCAAACCTTTGTGCACAACTGTATATAAAAGTATCTTAAATTAAACACTATATTAAATAATATATGTTAAAAAAAATACATGTACAAAGACATTTTAAAAAAAGTTATTTCTTGCTTTTGGTCTTTCCACAGTGTATTACAAACTTTGATAGAGAAAATGGCTACAACAGTTCTCTTCAGCTGCCTGATGCTACTCTGAACTTTGCCAAAAAGCATCCACTAATGGAGCTGAAGGCGGAAGCTCGCCCCCTGCTCCTTACTAAAGGGATTAACTTCACCCGCCTCGCTGTGGACAGAGTGAGCTCACTGGACCAAAGATCCTACAACATGCTCTTCATAGGGACAGGTATGCTTGTATGGACTGGTGAAATGGATAAATGGATGGATGAAGCTTAGCACAGCTAACAAGGGCAGCATCTGTTTGTTAAATGGGTTATTTTGGTGATTTACACTGTCCTGTTTGTTCTTGTGTCCTTGTGTCCACCAATATGGATAGATCAGCTATAGAAGCCATTTTATAAGTGGTAATATTGTATCTAAGTAGTAATGTCACCTCTGCTAATTGATTCTTGTCAAGCAGGAAAGTCAATCATTGAAGCGAAAATGTAAAAGATGTATTTGGCCTTGGCACTCTCAAATACACACACTTACACTTAAGTGCATGCCGCATCCGTGACTGCCACTGCAGTGTGTGTGTGTGTGTGTGTGTGTGTGTGTGTGTGTGTGTGTGTGTTAATTTGGTGCATCGAATGAGTTTTATATCTTGTCAGATTGTACATTATTGCTCTGTTCCAAAACCTAGTCAGCTGCCTACAAAGGCAGCAGTTTAAAGGGATAGTTCACCCAAAAAAATTATTTACCAATTGTGTAAGAAAAATAAAGGTTTCATTTTCTTACCCTTTTGGCAAATATATTTTTTTCTTCCAAAAATTAAAATGCTCTCATCATTTACTCACCCTCATGCCACCCCAGATGTGTATGACTGTCTTTCTTCTGCTGAACACAAATTAAGATTTTTATAAGAATATCTCAGCTCTATTGGTCCTTTTAATGCGAGTGAATGGTGGTCAGAAATCTGGAGGTCCAAAAAGCAGATAAAAGCAGCATAAAATTCATCCATAAGACTGCAGTGGTTAAATCCATATCTTAAAAATCAATATGATAGGTGTGGGTGAGAAAACAGATCAATAAGTCCTTTTTTACTATAAATCGCCACATGTGACTTTCAGATGTGAAAGTAGAGATTTATTTATTTATTCATATCGTTTTTGAAGATATGGGTTTAACCACTGGAGTCATATGGATTACTTTGTTGCTGCTTTTATCTGCTTTTTGGACCTTTAGATTTCTGGCCACCATTCACTTGCATTGAAAGTGAAAGAGAGACAGAGCTGAGATATTCTTCTAAAAATCTTCATTTTTGTTCAGCAGAAGAAAGAAAGTCATACACATCTGAAATGGCATGAGGGTGAGTAAATAATGAGATAATTTAAATTTTGGGGTAAACTATCCCTTTAAGGCATCAAACATGTAGGTATATTGTGACAAAGTGAAAAAGAAATCCAAAAAGTCAGATGAGGCAAATATATATATATATATATATAGTATATATATATATACCCTGTCGGCCAAAAGTTTGGAATAATGTTGTAAGGGGGGTTAGAGGGAAAGGAGGAGGCAAGAACTGGCTTGACAACTTAAATAATAATTTAATGAACAACTTAAACAAAAACACACAACCGTAAACACACACACAGTACAGCTGCCTGTAATTCTCTCTCTTTCGAACTGTCGTCCCAGGCCGCCTTTATCCCTCGCGCGCCCCATCAGGCTGATTGGGGACCAGGCGTGTGTCATTCCAGCCCGGCCCCGCCCTCCTCGGCTCTACAAATGTACAGATTTTGTTCTTAAGGAAAGAAATTGGTACTTTTATTCACCAAAGTGGCATTCAACTGATCACAATGTATAGTCAGGACATTAATAACGTGAAAAATTACTATTACAATTTGAAAAAAAATCTTCTTAAACTACTTCAAAGAGTTCTCATAAAAAATAAAAAAAAAACTTAAACTTGCAGCAATGACAGCTTTGCAGATACTTGGCATTCTAGCTGTCAGTTTGTCCAGATACTCAGGTGATATTTCACCCCACGCTTCCTGTAGCACTTGCCATAGATATGTCTGTCTTGTCAGGCACTTCTCACGCACCTTACAGTCTAGCTGATCCCACAAAAGCTCAATGGGGTTAAGATCCATAACACTTTTCCAATTATCTGTTGTCCAATGTCTGTGTTTCTTTGCCCACTCTAAGCTTTTCTTTTTGTTTTTCTGTTTCAAAAGTGGCTTTTTCTTTGTAATTCTTCTCATAAGGCCTGCACCCCTGAGTCTTCTCTTTACTGTTGTACATGAAACTGGTGTTGAGCGGGTAGAATTCAATGAAGCTGACATCTGAGGACATGTGAGGCATCTATTTCTCAAACTAGAGACTCTGATGTACTTATCCTCTTGTTTAGTTGTACATCTGGCCTTACACATCTCTTTCTGTCCTTGTTAGAGCCAGTTGTCTTTTGTCTTTGAAGACTGTAGTGTACACCTTTGTATGAACTCTTCAGTTTTTTGGCAATTTCAAGCATTGTATAGCCTTCATTCCTCAAAACAATGATTGACTGATGAGTTTCTAGAGAAAGCTGTTTCTTTTTTGCCATTTTTGACCTAATATTGACCTGAAGACATGCCAGTTTATTGCATATTGTGGCAACTCAAAAACAAACACAAAGACAATGTTAAGCTTCATTTAACGAACCAACTTGCTTTCAACTGTGTTTGATATAATGGCAAGTGATTTTCTAGTACCAAATTAGCAATTTAGCATGATTACTCAAGGATAAGGTGTTGGGAGTGATGGTTGCTGGAAATGGGGCCTGTCTAGATTTGATCAGAAATGACTTTTTTCAGGGTGAATATTGATGCTGACTACCACCCCTGGAGTCACGAGTTCAAATCCAGTGCATGCCGAGTGACTCCAGCCAGGTCTCCTAAGCAACCAAATTGGCCCAGTTGCTAGGGAGGATAGAGTCAAATGGGTTCACGATTAGGGGTTCTCACTCTCAATGGGGCACGTGGTAAGTTGTGCGTGGATCGCGGAGAGTAGCATGAGCCTCCCGTGCTGTGATTCTCTACGGTGTCATGCACAGCGGGCCACGCGATAAGATGCGCGGATTGACTGTCTAAGAAGCGGAGGCAACTGAGACTTGTCCTCCGCCACCCAGACTGAGGTGAGTAACCGCGCCACCACGAGGACCTACTAAGTAGTGGGAATTGGGCGCTTCAAATTGGGAGAAAAAGGGAACAAATAAAATAAAAAAATACTTTTTTCAAATAGTGATGGTGCTGTTTTTTACATCAGTAATGTCCTGACTATATTTTGTGATCAGTTGAATGACACTTTGGTGAATTAAAGTACCAATTTCCTTCCAAAACAGCAAAATCTGTACATTATTCCAAACTTTTGGCCGCCAAAGTGTGAAAAACTATAAATCAACTTATATTGCAGTCATTCATTTTTCTATTGAAAGCTATTTACAGAAAATAGTTTAGTGCAATTAAAAATGTATTATTTTACCCAATTTTGTGTGTGCTATGTATTTTTATGCAAATTAGAGTATTGTGTTGTTAGAGCGTCACATCTCTATGGTAATCAATTTTGAGTTGAATCTTCTGTGCCCTTCACGTGAGGAGCGATATTTGTGTGGCTTGCGAAGTTGCTGCCTATGAAGAGCACTCCATATCACTCACTTAAAAAGCCTAATTTATACAATGGAAGAAGCCAAACTTTTTTTATTAACTGAAGTACCCTAGGCGAATGAAGCCTGCGTTTATATGAAAATGTTTTTAAATAGTGGCTGCATCCGAAAGCTGGAAAATGCTGCCTTCGGAAGCTGTATAAGTTGGTAGGATAAAAAAATGTGCCTTTAGAACTGTTCTGAGACCATTTTGTTTAAGAGTTCAATTTTTTCAAAAATGTTGTCGGTTAAGCCATTTAAGTGATTAGGTAGCACAGTGCAGCAGTTGAACTGCCTAAGCTTTCAATTGCAGCCAGTAACATAGCTAGCTACAATCTCCTCTAGTAAAGAACGTCACATCCAAACCACACTCATGATTAGTTTTAACCAATCATTAACGCTCTTCGACTAGCCGAGTTCTCCTAGGTCAAGAATTTCAGGCATGTGCACGAACAGAGGAAATATCACCAAACGAACACCTTAGCAGAACAAAAATGTCAGTGCATTTTGTTAGCAAAACAAAAATGTTAGTGCATTTTGTTATAAGTGCCTTTCAAAGTACTGTGCGCACATACACAGGTGGTTGGCGCATGCACACTATGACTGCTATGAGATACTGGACTATTTCTCTTCAGGAATTTAGACCCATAAAGATGTCTTTATATTCCTACAGACTCAAGTTATATAAATGCAGGTATCTCCTGAACTCCTCACACATGCGTTCTTGATGTGAATATCCACTATTGCAGTGGCAATTTCTTAGGGCCAGCAAAGCCTTCTCTGCTGGCGTTACATGCCTAAATAATAAATATTTTTTCATCCTTTCATTCTCATTGACCTTTTTGCCTATGTATTTTCAATCGCTTTGAACTCCTAATTAATCTACAAATGAATAGCAAAAAACAAAAAAATTTATCCAATCAGAATTTATTACTCAATGCTTACAAGCAATGTGTGACAACTGTTTCACAAATCTCATGCCGAAGCTGAGCTTGTTAGCCGAAGCAGCGTGTGAGTCTGAGCTCTACCACATCAGGCCTTCAGAATTTCTACAGAAACCCTCAACACTGCAGTGAATAGGCATCTAAAGTCAGTTTGTCAGATTCATCAGCCAATCAGATTGATTTATTTGTTATTGTGGGTGTGGTCTTTAGGATATATCCCAGTCCAGGCCTTCTAGCTGGCCTTGAGTGACGCAATCACACTTTAAGTGATGTACATTATTTGAAAGCGAAGAGTGCAAGATCTTGCTGACAAGTCGGCTGTCATCACTGCTGTTATTGCCATTGAGAAAGAGATCCTTATAGATTTAAAAACCTAAGATGTTCTGCATGAGCGTGCGATTGATTAATTAAACATGAAAGGAGGACTGATTTTCACTTCAAGTAAATTGATAAGTGCTTTTTGCATTGTTCTAGCAACATCAGGAGTTTTCTAAGTGTAAATTAGGCTGCTTGAGCATTCAGTGTCAGATCAAGTTTTCAAAAGTAACCGTGTACCCCGACGAAACAAAATTTATAGCAAGCAAAATTTAAATAGCATAAATTATTAGAGAGCTTTTTCTTGGTATTAGACCTCCTTGGTTCTGGCTTTCATGTGTGGACGTGTTTTTAAAATGTCAATTGGTATTATTAGTTGACTGCCACGTAATGTATGATAGGCATACGGTATTCTTTGTGAAACTGTGTTTTCTTAATGGCATGAATCGCACTGAAGACATAGACTTCAAATGCACGGGCTGCGGCTGCACTGTTGTTTTAACAATATGGTACCTTCGTCTCCTGTTGTTTACTGCCGATTAAATCTAGTGCTTCTTCGTGAAAGCAACAGCTCAATTATGAGTCTTGCCACCTTGTGGACTGACTTATTAATGCAAAAAATTCCAGGCGCATTCGCAAAAATGTGTTCAGGCTCAACTTGTGCAGTTGTTGGCTGTCAAAACGATTCAATACGCTTAACATCACAGTATTCGCTAAAAACATATGCCATTGTGAGTCAGAACACTGTAGACCAGAAAAATGTCAGTGTCAGGAAAAAGGCAGGTGTAGGCAGTGAGGCAGCTTATTAGGTTTTGGAATAGAGCTAAAGACAAAATAAACACCTAGAGAAAAAGGCCATTTTGGGCTGGAGTCAAGAGGCAGATTGTGGGTTTCTGTGGGTCTTGGATTTGGGATTAAGAGTGAACACTGATACTCTGACTTGAAGCAATGTGGATTTATAAAGGACCCCTGTAGCACTTCCACTCTTTTCATCCGTTATCCCTTTGCCACACTCTTCCTTGTACTCCCAGACTGCGACGGGTCAGTGGTACATTATCTGTAACAACCACTGTGTAAGAGGACAGGATAAAGTACACACTCACACGCACACACAGAGTTATGATGGGTCATGGCACCAGATGGGGCTTATTCAATTTTCCTGTTGGTAATTTGTGTAACCTTGTTCCTAAAATCCAATGACAGAAAAATATGGCGTGTGCAGATGATATATTAATAGACTATTTGTCTCTCCTCTCTTGTCTTTTTTTTTCTTCCTTCCCATCCTTCCCCCATTTTTCTTCTCTCTCTTTGTTTGTCGTTCAGCGGATGGATGGCTGCAGCGTGTTGTGATTTTGGGTTCAGAGGCCCATGTCATTGAAGAGATCCAGCTGTTTGATCGACGGCAACCAGTGGACAGCCTCACCATCTCTCACAGCAAAGTAATTTCAGATTTCTCTCCATCTCTGTGTGTTTTCTCTCTTGATACTGATCCTGAGCTATTCTCTTTCATCCCAACTATATTGCCTCACTGGAACTAACCGGTTTTGGTCAAACCATAACAGAGAAGGAAAACGCAATGCACTTATAACTGAAAATTATTTTCCCAATACAATTCCACCTGTACTGTCTGCTTTATTTCCTGTACACCATATAAATAAATTCTTCCTTTTTTCGTATTTGTATTTTGTTTTTCAATAAGTTACAATAACTGGAACAGGCCATTATACTCTGTACACTCAAGTCAAAAGACAATCAGAAATGTAAATATAATAAAGTATATACACTGATCAACCACAACATTAAAACCACCTGCCTAATATTGTGTAGGTCCCCCTCGTGCTGCCAAAACAGCGCCAACCCGCATCTCAGAATAGCATTCTGAGATGCTATTCTTCTCACCACAATTGTACAGAGTGGTTATTTGAGTTACCGTAGACTTTGACGTAATACTTTGTCATTTTGGCGGCACAAGGGGGACCTACACAATATTAGGCAGGTGGTTTTAATGTTGTGGCTGATCGGTGTATATATACACATTTATACATATTCAAAAAAAAAAAACTGGTACAATTCTCACGTGCAATCACATTAACCTCAGAAATTCACAGATTACAAATACCATTTCTATATTTTTCATGCTTATGATAATGATACTGAAAAAAAAAAATCCAACTTCTATTTTAAGGGGCAAACTACTGTATATGTTACACATTAAACTATTTAATCTATTAAAAGTTAAGATTCCAAATGAAAATCAAGGTTATTAAGTAAGAGCAATTTAAAGGGATAGTTTGAAATGTTAAAGGGATAGTTTGCCCAAAAATAAAAATTCTGTCATCATTTACTCACCCTCATGTTGTTCCAAGCCCGTATTACTTTATTTCTTCAGTGGAACACAAAAGGAGATGTTTGGCAGAATGTTATCCTTAGTCACCATTAGTATTGCGCGGTATACCAGTACTAACAAAATATCGTGATACCAAACAATTTAAAACAGTACAATATCAAGGAGTGGTGGTGTAGTGGACTGGTAAGCAGAAGGTTGTTGGTTCAAACCCCACAGCCACCACCATTGTGTCCTTGAGCAAGGCACTTATCTCCAGGTTGCTCCAGGGGGATTGTCCCTGTAATAAGGGCACTGTAAGTTGTTTTGGATAAAAGCATCTGTCAAACGCCTAAATGTACATATCATCTTGTTGAGCATTTCGGTACCATATTAAAGTATGCTGCCATTAGCTAAATGTAATGTAATGTGAGAGTTTTGAGATAAAATCAAAGACCATTTGAAAATAATAATAAAAAAGCCTCTATATGGCCAAGTGTGATCATTAAAGAGCAGAAGAATGTCATTTAATGAAATAATACACAGTCGCATGTGCTGCATGCCACAGTATGAATAAGAGGCGTCTCTCTGCCCTATCATCTTCTTCACACACTCACAGGCACGCATACGAACACATGCACAAAGGCATGCTACACACACTACTAATGCTTGATTTTCATGCAGTGTGTCCAATAGTATCCACCTGCAGAGCCACAGATCAGTGTGCTGAGTGTATAAACGGCTGTGAACACTCAAATTAACTCTTTCTCCTTGTAGCTCGGAGATTTCAGCTTGTGAGTCGCGGGAAGTTTGATATAATGAACCCATTGAAATAAGAGCTCTATTCAACTGATTGTGTAAAATTGAAGACATTACGACTGAAAAATATTACTACTGTATAAAAGTGTAATATTCAAAGCAGTCGCATTAATACTCATAGTTACAATAATATAATATTAAATGGTTATATTCTTAGTATTATTATCTTTAATCAATATCACATAAGCAAGTGTACTGAATATCAGCATGTTGTGATTCAGCCATGGCAGTTTTTTGCCTCAGGTAATCAGATTGTTTTCAGTTAATGTTTTCATTAATACTGTAAAGCTCTGATGTGCATATATATATATATATATATATATATATATATATATATATATATATATAGTTGAAAAGTATTATATTTTCTCTTGATTAAAGCTGTACAGTATGTATTTGATTAAACACAATTTGATCATAACATTTAATTAAAACATATAACATGGAATCCAGACAAATTAAAACTTTATGCAGTTCTTTTAGACAAGTAATTTTCTGTGTAATTTCATAAAAAATCTGAGGTTTTTTTATTTGTTGAGTTAGTATCGATACCGAGGTTCCAGGGCTGGTATCGTACCGAAGCCAAAATTTTCGGAGCAACCCTAGTCACCATTCACTTTCATCTTTTTTCCATACAATGAAAGTGATTAGTGACTGAAGTTAACATTCTGCTTGACAACTTATTTTGTGTTCCATGATAGAAAGAAAGTCATATTGGTTTGGAACAACAATTTTCATCTTTGGGTGAACTATCTCTTTTACATTTCAAACAAAGAAAACAGAGCAAACTTACAATGTTAAGTTTGGGCATGAAGTCAGCAAAAACAAGCTACTGAGCATGCTCAGTTTGATCACTGATGCTGAGTCCACGTACACATGCTGAACACATAGAGAGAGATAAGAAATTACAGCAAAACCTGTTTAATTGAGTTAGATTGATGTTTTTAACAACTCATCTGTTTAAGTGGTAACATAGTTTTTGCAACTAAAGTTAAAGTTAATGAGTTAACATAAAAGACTAGTTTGAATTTTGAGTTTTCTTACAGTGTATGAACATATTCCCATATCTTTCCATTGAGTCTTTCCTTCTGTCTTTATAGAAGTATTTGTACATTGGCTCACGCTCTGAGGTTCTTCAGCTGCCCTTGGCCAACTGCAGCCGGTATCATTCTCAGCCAGACTGCCTGCTATCCAGAGACCCGTACTGTGCCTGGGACAGCGAGGGACGCGCCTGCGTCCGCATCGACCTCCACCGCGGGTAAAGTCATCTACAGTATCTCTCGGTTGTCCTCCATGTATTCACTTCATCCCTCATTGTACCACTCTACTAACACGCTTTTGCTATGATCCATTCACGCTTTTCAACTGAGCTCTAAGCCTCACTCATTTCCTCATGTCTTCTTTGTTCTCCCTTGCCTCCCCTTATTTCCCTTCATTTCTTCCCTTGCTAAGTGCCACCTGCTCTCCTATTACTTAAACTTACTCTTCACTTTGCAACAGCTCTCCTCTCCTCCCCTGATTTCTTTTCGTATTTTTAAGCTGCAACCCAAAAGCAGTGTGTCTAACAGCCTTCTTACACATCGTCAATATTTGTGCTCCCACACAGCTCCACATCCACACTCTCCCAGGACCTCATGCTGGAGAGGTTCAACCGAGGAAAAGCCAAGTTTGACAAGCCGGCCTCCATCCCCAGCCCTGGTACGTCAGGCATACACTGCCCCCTACAGGCTGCAGTTAGCAGTCTTTCATTAGGGATCACACACACACCCTAACAAGAACATTCTGTCATTATTTACTCACCATTTGACTGTTTTTGTTTCATGGAACACAAAAGGAGATGTTAAGTAGAATGACAGCCTCAGTCACCGTTCACTTTCATTGTATGGAAAAAAGATGCGATGAACGTTAATGGCGATGGAGACTAACATTCTGCATATCATGTCACATTCTGCCTTTTTGTGTTCCATGGAAGAAAGTCTTAGGGGTTTAGAACAACATTTGGGTGAGTAAACTATGACAGAATATATATAAAAAATGTTGGGAACCATCCCTTTTAAGGAATATTCTGGGTTCAATTCATGTTAAGCTCAATTGACAGTACTTGTGGCATAATGTTGATTACCACAAAAAAAAAAAAAAAAAAAATAATAATAATGTCAACTCGTCCCTCACTTGTTTATAAAAAAGCAAAAAACGTGGTTACAATTAGGCACTTACAATGGAAGTGAATGGGACAAGTACAAAAACATTAAAATAACATTACCATATAAAAAAAGTGAAAATAAATCTTTTGGTAAAACTTTATAATAAGGTTACCTTTTTTACATTAGTGAATTACATTAGTTAAGATAAACTGACAATTAACAATACTTTTACAGCATTTATTAATCTTGGTTATTGTTAATTTAAACATTTGCTAATACATTTAACATTTGAAATGGTATATGTTTACATTAGTTAATGCAATATGAACTAACATGAACTAACAATGACAACTTTAACCAAGATTAATAAATTCTGTAAAAAATGATTGTTCATTGTTAGTTCATGATACTTAATCACTGATATATAGAGTATATAGAACTGCATCGCTGACGCAACGTTAAACTGCTAGCAGCCTCCGGAAGTGTTCGAGCGGCCATCATAGTATGCCCAAACTGTCATAGAGCATCAATGACTGACAGGCGAAAATACCCCCGTTTCACCATCTCCGACCTGCAGATATGACAGTTGCATTTCGCCCTCTAGTGACAATCATGTTTAATGTTTAATTAGCTTGTTATGGATAATATTCGTTAGGAGGGAGAAGATATACGCCGATCGCGATGTCAGAGCATTCACCTGCCTCAATGTTCAGCCTATCAGGACAGCACAACGATCACCAAAGGAAGTGGGAAAACTGTCCACAAGTTGTAATTTAAGTAGGAAAAGTTGTAATATCTGCTTGTTTAGGCTGAAAATATGTCCTTACCCCCGAAAGGGATTTAAAAAAAGTCATACCGGGATTTCTAAATCGCCTTAAATGCCCGGGATTTGCTTGTTTTCATACTGAAGTGCTCTCTGTAGTCATACATGGATACATGTCATAAATACGTGTTCGTTTGCCATTTAAATCTAGTGTATCAGTTTAATTTTAACCAACTTTGCTTTGCGTGTCTCCCTCAATCTCAGCACCCGCTGCGCATGTGATAGAGGGAGAGAGAGCACGCGCTCTTATTCAAGTGACCCCGAGAACAAGGCACTTTTTCATAAAAACATAAAATAAGTAACTCTGAACAAACACTTTGATGTTCACAATAAATACTGTAAGTCTGAAAATGTCTGTTTTTATCATACCTCAGTTTCAGTGAACTTGTTGACATTCAGTTGATCTTTTCACTGATAAAAGTTTGTTAGAGGTGGATACTGTTTGATATGGATATACATAACTCGCTCAGGCTTTCAAGAAACAGGAAAAATTACAGTGGGATGTTTGCGTTGTAGGGATGTACTGTACATATAGATTTCAGATATAAAATTGGTGACTGAATGACTCGTATACTTGCTGAAATGAGATGATTTCCTATTAAGTCAATAGGGAAATTGGAATGTTTGGGCATAGCAATATGGCGGCGCAGTGGCTTCACTGATATGACATCATGAGCAATCCAGTTCTATATATATATCAGTGTACTTAATGCGCTTGCTGATGTTAACTAATAGAATTTTATTGTAAAGTGTTACCACTGCTTTGAACATATTAAAATAGATTGGATATATACATTTTGTGTCTTTTTTTCAGATCATTCTAGGTTGAGAAATGTCACAGTGGTCGTTGGATCAGATCTGGTGCTACCTTGCAATCTGGTTTCTAACTTGGCTCAACCCTTCTGGGAACTAAATGAACGCGAACTCGCTCTGGTAGAAGGTGAGGCCATGGGACCAAGATTCGACCGAGCCCTTCGCGCCCTTGTTATCCCCCAAGCCGGTTCCCTTCAAGCAGGCCGCTACATCTGCTACTCAGAGGAGCAGGGAGTGAAGTTCCAGATGGAAAGATACCAGGTCGCAGTGGTGGCCAGCGCGCCTGTCTTCATGGAGGCCCGCGCGCCTGACGGCAGCATGGGTTTATTCTGGGTACTTGTGATCACCTTGGGTGCTGTTTGTCTGTTGCTGCTTATTGCTTCCCTGTACCTTCGTAGAAGACTGAAGCTAGCCCTAGGCAAAGGGGCTGAGATGAAGCCACTGGAGAGCACCTTAGTGTACCCCATTACCTTACCCAAAGAGCCAACCAGCCGCCCGCCATTTGTGCCCAGCAAAATGGCCAATGATGATGACCGCTTCTGGGAGACTGGGGCTAATTATTACTATTCAGATGGGTCCCTGAAAATTGTGCCCGGGCATGCCATGTGCTCTACCGGCAGCTCAGCCTCTCCAAGCACCATTCCAGGTCAGCCTATTCACTCACCAAGTAGATTAAGCCTCACCAACATCCGAAACTCAGGCACCAATGGATACATCCGCCTGAATTTAAGCACTGCCGGGGAGGAGAGAGGGAGCGGGGGAACAGGTATGGGCATGGGGAGCGGACTTGGGCTGGGCAGCCGAGAGAACGACTACTCTAGTCCATTTAAAGAGGAGCTCCGGAGAACTCTGCAGCAGAGAAGCGTCCTGCCCGATGCCAACCCCGAGGAGTCTTCTGTGTAGATCTTATAGAATCCACAGAATACCTCTCCTACCTCCCTCCTGCTTGGGGAACTTTCTCTCCATCCGTCTCTTCTCTTCTTGCGAACTATTCCTTCTCTGCCAACACTTTTGCCATGGCAAACATCTTCTGTGCCGCAAGGCCACCATGCTTCACAACACTCCCTCCGATTATTCTGGTTCTCACACTTCTAACACTCAAAGTTGCTCTTAGAATGAGCCTCAACCAAGACTGAAAAAATCTTACAAACCTTTTGTAAATGTCTGTATTTAAAGGACCAGACAACAGGGCCTTGTGTTGAGCATGGCTAACAGGCAAACACAGGTACATCTCCAAGAGGAACCCGACGAGCCAAATGTAGCTATCAGTCTGTTCTGTGTAAGGCAGAGTCTGGCAACAGATCATAGTCATTTGGCAAGCTGAAGGATACAGAGCTCTATGCTCCTATTTTGACGTCCAAATTGCTTGCCTCAGTCCAGGCAGGTGTTTGGGCAGGTTTCTTGCACTCTTTGTGAGTGGAAAAGCATGAGAGAAGACAAAGTGGACAAGCAAAAACTTAAATTGCAAAATGACAATCACGCTTTTCTCTCAGGAGAGAAAATGAGGAGAAATTGTTAAAGAGAAGAGAGAAAAACAATTGAGTGAGCTGTAAAACAGAAACAGAACTCGAATCATGGACGAATGCTTTGCCTTTCTTTACAGCTCAACTTTTTTTTTATGTTGTCTTTTTTTTTTCAGAGAATGTGTCCTGAGACTTGCAGCACTATTAATATATTGTGAGGTTTTTCTGTCTGTTTATTGCAACCTTTAAAGAAGGATTTTTTTTTTTTTTACTATTATTAGTTTCAGCTGAAATGTGAAAAGGAATTAGCTTGTTCTTGTTCACCTCAAATCAAAATCCAGGATTACCAGTGGTTGTAGCATGAGGGAGGTGTGAACAGAATGTTGTACTAAGACTGAATTGGATGTTACAGCAAGTGCATTATTGTATATATTTGGCTTGAACTGCCAAATTAAGTACAACCACAGTGTTTGCCTACACGATAAACCAGGTGAATGAAGACACACAATGGAATGAAACTTCTGGAATGGTTTAGATGACTCCGCCTACGTTCTCAAGCCAAATTAATATTCATGAACAGCTTTCTTCAAGGACTACGAGTAGCTGAGTTGTATGTTAATTAGTCCAGCTTAAATGACCAATCAGGCTGATGAAAAACAGGTAAGACTACACCAAAAAGATTGATATTTCTAATTTTCAGGGTTCCCACAGTCATAAAAAACCTGGAAATATCAGGGTATTTTCAAAGAGTGATTTCCAGGTTTAGAAATGTCATGGAAATTGATAAAATAATAAAGGTCATGGAAAAGTCATGGCCATTTCTATAGTGAATATACATTTTTTATTTTTGGTCAGCTCTAAAAATATCTCATCAGCTAGATTTTGCTTTTGTATAGAGTCAAATTTGCTCACAAGCCATTGTGATGTCCGATTGGTGAGCAAAACATTTTTTGGGAGTTGATTCTTGTCAATGAATAGGTCAAAAAGGTTCACAAATCTGTCTGAATGATTCATTAGCGAATCGGTCTTAATCAAAATTATTTTTAAAAATCTGTATCCAGTAATCATAAACGCCTAGAAAAGGTCATGGAATTTTATTGGTGAAAAAAGGATGGGAACCCTGAATTGTTACTGTTTAAATAACATAAAAACTCTCAACTAACAGGTTATATCTCTCGTTCATCTCTTTCAGTATGGGCTTTGCAACTCTTTAAAGGTATAGTTCATCCAAAAATGAAAATTCTTTCATTATTTCCTCACCCTCATGCCATCCCAGATGTGTATGACTTTCTTTCTTCTGTAGAACACTAATGAAGATATTTAGAAGAATATTTCAGCTCTGTAGGTCCATACAATGCAAGTAAATGGTTACCAAAATTTTAAGCTCCAAAAAGCAAATAAAGCAGCTTAAAAGTAATCCATAAGACTCCAGTTTTTGACTTCTGAAGTGATACAATCGGTGTTGGGTGAAAACAGACCAAACTGTATCTCCTTTTTTACTATACATCTTGACATCTGCAGTTTCCTTGGCGAACATGGTTTCAAACTCAATTACACTTCCTAGTGCCATCTAACACTCTTGCGCATGCGTCAAGCACTAGAAAGTGTAATCAAGCTTAAAATCATGATCGTGCCTAGAGACTGCAATGGCAAGATGTACAGTAAAAAATGTGTAACATTTTGGTCTGGTCACACAAAATCGATTGGATCGCTTCAGGAGACATGGATTAAAACACTTGAGCCATATGGAATGCTTTTACGCTACCTTTATGTGTTTTTGGGGGCTTCAAAGTTTTGGTCACCATTCACTTGCATTGTATAGACCTACAGAGCTATATATTCTTCTAAAAATCTTTGTTTGTATTCTGCAGAAGAAATAAGATCATACACAACATGGATAGTATGAGAGTGAGTTAACAATGAGAGACTAAACACAAAACAAGGCGAAAACAGAAAGCCGAGGACATTTAATTCCATTGACCATGATTGTGAAGACAAATGAAGGAGATAAAGATTTTTCATGACCCTGCGGGTGAAGAGGCACTTCGTTGGTCATCACCAGGCCCATATTCTGTTGCATGATGTTCTGCTAAATATATTGTATAAGTTTCAACAATACAACAATAGTCTCATACTATATATTAAAAAAAAGAAGACAAGTTTCTTTACCTGTGCCTCTTCACCATGGGTGAAGCCAAAGCAGACTGCAGACATGTCCCTTCTCTTTCTCTTTTTTATCCTTCTCTTTTTTATATTCTGGAGTTTGTCCATTGCACAGAACTAAAGTGTTGTTGTCTGAAATCTTTGTTACTACTAATCTTGTTTTGGTGGAATGCTATTCTTTGTGGCATGATAGCTTTACAGTTTTCTCAAGCAGCTTTCCATTCTGCAATTAACTCTGTTCTAGTCTATGATCGAATCTGTGCTGCACAGCATAAAAGGGAAGTTTACACTGGTTAGAAAAGATCTTTGTACTAAAAGGTATGTTCAAAAAAACAGAACCCTTTCTGCAAGGACTTCTCAGGGTGGACTTCTGACTCTTGAAATCTTGAAATTCTTAATTTCACTCATTGCTTTGATAAGCCTGTTTAATGACCTAAAGTCAGACTTAATAATGACAATTTCAGTGAGATAACCAGAATGTGTTGTATATGCTTGTTAGCATCATGCATGGCTTTTTTTGTACTGACTTGAACCTGCTTCCCAGTATTTCCTTTCCTTTGAAAAATAAATAAATAGAAATACAATCTCAGTTCATTTCATCTCACATGGCTTTAAATCTGCTGTTTCTTTGTGGTTGCTGTTTTAATTTTTGTTTTATAATTTTTTATTTTCTTGCATTTAAAAAAAAATAAATGTTTTTTTAAAGTAATTATGTTAAGTAATTTATTTTGCTTGTACAAAAAGTTGATATTTATTATCATTGTACATATGCCCTTATTTTTTATATATGTATATATCTACAGAAAATAAAGAAGAGACCAGTTCACAATGTGTAGTTTGTGTATGGTTGCATGGGTAACTGTGTGTTTAAATGACTTTAAAAGGTGTCTTGTTTGTTTGTTTGCAAGTTTCATAATGCTTCTGCTAAAAAAAACAATAACTTAATATTTTCTTCCCCTCATATGAGAGTTATAACCACAACATCTGGACAGGAATCACAACATGTGCTGTATTTCCTACTCAGAATCTCTCTCCCATCTAAACACATTATAATAAAGTGTAACTGAACACACCGTCACATGTACACTAGATGCTGCATGGTGACAGTGTGGCCACGTTTGCTAAGCCAGGTAGCCACAGCTGTGTGTGTCAGCAGCAGTCTGCTCTGAGCGAAGCAGCACTGTGTACACAGCTGGGCCTCCACTTCTGGAATGATGTGTGTACAATTACAGGTCACCAGTCGCCAATCATAACTGTCTAAAAGGGGAGAGAAAGAAAGACAGAGAGCGCAGCATGCAATCAAATATTATTTAACATGATTACTGACCTCATATGATTACAATATGGACACAAGTGGCAGGAAACGTTTGAAAAAGACAGATATGTAACTGTTCAGTGTGATTATTCAAGGCCCTCCCTTGAAATGTAGAAATTTAAAGCTACTGTAGGGCTAGACGGACTTTGCAGACTTTATGTTTTTCTGCACTGATTTGGGGGAAGGATTTCAGAATGGTTTTAAATATGGTCAGATGTGTTAAATGGAGTTAAGAGTATGACACACTTATTGGAAGCCGAAAGCATACTCAAATTGGCTGTAAATATTTTATAAATGAATATGCATGGGGCACGGGTGTTTTGAACTTTGAGAGCATTTGAAAAAAGTCGATCTTTAGAGCTCTCTTCAGGCATAGATTTCATGTGGGCCTACATATATCAAATAAAATCAAGTGCAAGTTCCCATATTCAGTTAGAATAGAAACTGCACTGGGTGACCCCTTAAAGTCCTCTAACAACCTCCTGGGGATGGATCTGACCCTGTTACCTTGAATCATTTGAAAGATTTCCCAGGTGTGGCTGCTGAAAGATGAGCTAAACACCTCTGGGCTAGGCAGACTGACCTCACATCAATCCTGTTTGCCAAGCTCTCTGTTGATGTCCAGCACTTTTATAGGGAGTGTAGGTTTATAAATTATATTAGGCCTGTAATCAGAATGGTCTCTCAACATAGTTTTTAGTCTTTAGTTAATACTTAACTTGTGGTAGCTGCCATGTGACTTGCTACCATCAACCACCAAAAGACAATTAAAGGGATAGTTCACCCAAAAATGAAACTTCTTTCATAACTGACTCCCCCTTCATGCTTTCCCAGATATGACTTTCTTTCTTCTGCAGAACAGAAATGAAGAGTTTTTCAGCTCTGAAAATCCATATATTGCAAATGCTAATGGGTACCAAAATTTTGCAACTCCAAAGAAAGCATAAAAGTAATAAATATGAATCCAGTTGTTAAATCCATATCTTCTGAAGCAATATGATAGGTGTGGGTGAGACACAGATCAATATTTATGTTCCTTTTTACTATCAATCTCCACTTTCACATTGTTCTTCTTTTGTTTTTGGCGATTCGCATTCACTTTTCTCACTTCTCGTTTGGGCCAGTTGCAGCTCCATTTATTAGAGCACATCCTGTGTATGAATATGGCAAACACATCCAGGAGTTTTTCATATGCGTCTGGCGTAGTTTTTCATCTGGCAATTGCGATGTTACGTTCTTCTTTTCTTTGGTGTCACCCGTTGCTCTAAATATGCCTTTCAGTTGAAAGTACATGTACATTCGTGCATTTGGCAGACAATTTGATCCAAAACGACTTGTGCTCTGTGCAACATGCATTTCTTGGGAATCAAACCTGTGACCTTGGCCTTACTACAGTAGCTCCATGCTGTATCAGTTCAGCTACTGGAACAAGTATGAATGCAGACTGTCGGTTGTTCTGTACATTCAGTCTTGATGCTAATTTATATCAGCTTATCTTCTTACAACTTAAAGGACATTTTTTAAGGTACCTACCTGAGGAGGGACAGATGGGCTGCAGTCCTTTTCCGACTTCAAATGCATTCCCAATGCTGACTTCTCTCACAGGGCACAATCTGCCTATTAAAACTTGTATACACTAGTCAAATTAGCTTACTAAGTGCTCAGTCAAAGGGAGGAAAAGTAGATGTCGTAGGAAGCGCACATCAAATTTGAAAGAAGACACAAAAAGTTTCCTCAGACAGCTCAGTCTCTCACAAAGAGACACCTCCAGTCAAACAGCAAGATATTTCCAGATCACACAATTTATTTCCTTTGACTGCGGTTTGTAGTGCCTGACTGATTTTTTTAAAGGAATAAATGATCACTGATCAGATTTGTTTAATGGAGTGCTTGATCTTGCTCTCAGCAACCTGTAACTGTGTCATTCTCTATCACATAAACAGATACATTTACTTTTACAGTTTAATATTTGGTAGATTTTTAGATGGTTTTTAGACGAACACTGAAAACCATAATTACAAACTGTCTAAATAAGAGATTGGGTATATAATGTGATTATTGGCTCAGCTTTAAAACCCTGCTAACTAGAGAAAATCTAGCTGTGTGTGAATGTGTGTGCTGCACTCAGAGGCAAACTGGAAATAACAAATCAAAGCGCAGTTCTGCAGGCCAGCTTAATGCTAACACAGGCATCAAAGAATTAAAGGGAAAAAACATACAAGTTTGCAACAATATTTGACAGAATTGGGGCGCGTTGCAAGAGCACGTTGAAGAGCGAGTGACTCAGCCGTAACTGTCACTGAATCCAAATTAGTGGATATCAGCAGCGCTTACAGTGAAATTCGATGCTAAACCAATTCACTAACTTTTCATGATTTGTGTCAAGCCTCCCCACACTCCCTCTTTCGTAAGATTAACTTTTAATGTCAATAAGATGTTATTTGGTACTTTGGTATGGTAATGGTAAGAATAATCCATCATTATTATATTAACTTGGTTGTTAGATATACAGAGTACACTCTTATAAAAAAGGTTCTTGGGGTTCTAAACAGAACCTTAGGGTTCTTTACTCAGCTCCGAAGAACTCTTTATGCCTCCTCCATCCTCCATCTCACTGTTTGATTTCCGAGTACTCCGGTTCAAACAAATAAGGCTCTCCTCTTCAATTTCAAACTCTTCAGACATGTTTTGTAAGTTCTGTTCTCTGGTTTGTGTGCAGCTGTGATGTGTTCTGTTATCGCTGTGGTGAACATGTTTTAGATAAACAAAACCAGGGGTCTCGCGAGCAGGGGTATGAGCAGTGTATTCTATTGCTCTTGTTCACTCTCATGAGCATGCCTTAGAGAGCAACGGTTGGTGAAGATTTTCTCTAAATAATACATTCGATTTCAGTTTGTTTCTTATCAAACCTCATACAAGGCATGAGTTGCATGCAATCATTTATTAGACTTCTGATTTATATTTTTGTGTCCTTTTGAAGCTTGAAGAGGTGGTCACCATAAACTACCATTGTGTAGCATTACTGAGCACAACATTTTTTAAATATTGCACCCTCTGTGTTAAGAAAATGAAAGAAAGTCGTATGGGGATATAACAACACAGGAGTGAGTAAACAATGACTGAATTTTCATTTCTGGGTGAACTACCCCTTTAATCTATCATATGGTGTCAAGACCTCTCTATGCAAAGAGAGTCAGCATCAAACTGAGGACATGGAGATGGCTGAAGTGAAGTGGAGTTTGTTAAACTTGTTGTATCCAAAAGACCTCACTCCCTTATATACTGTAGCAAGACAGCGGGCTCCTCCACCTCCTGGCAAACTGCTCCAATATCACCGGTACATGTAGGCTATCTTCACCGTCGTGATCCTCCGTCAGCGGCATGTCTTCCTCCAATCCCAAGTTTCGGCACCACTGTGGCAGACCTCTGCCTTCCCTATTATGGAGGAAGTAGGAACAGTAGTAAGCAATCAAAAATACTGTAATAACACAAAAATAAAACTGCTTTTCAGCAAAAGAAAACACGTGCGCACACAAACACAGCTCCGTGTATGAGTGTGTGTGTGTGTGTGTGTGTCTCTCTCTCTCTCTCTCTCTCTCTCTCTCTCGAACTGGCGTACCCAGCTCCTCTTTATCAATTAACTTTTTCAATTTAAAGTACTTTATTGGCATGATTGTGTTTACATACAATATTGCCAAAGCATTAATACACAAAACCGATAATGACAAGACAAATAATAATAATAAAACAATAACAAATAACAATAAAAATAGAATTAAAAATAAGGTGCCAGGTAATTAATAAAATAAAATAAAAACTATAATGGCAAGACATTATGAACATAAGAAAAAAAATACTGTGATATATATATTGCTATATATATTGCTATATATAAGACATATATATATGTATGTATATATATATATATATATATATATATATATATATATATATATATATATATATATATATATATATAGTCTTATTGTGTGTTCTATATATACTTAGTATATACTATATATACTATTATTTATTTATTTTTATTCCAATTTTAATAATTTTTTATTATTATCTATGTCTTGTTGCTGTTTTGTATTGTTGTGCACTGGAGGATCCTGTCACCAAGACAAATTCCTTGTATGTGTAAACATACTTGGCAATAAAGCTGATTCTGATTCTGATAAAGGCAGTGATTGGTTTCCTTATCTCTCTCCCGATGATTGGGGCAACTCAGCGCCAGGCGTCCATCGTCAAGCCCGGCCACGCCCCCCTCTCGTCACAAGGTCATTTGTTTTTTATTTGTTTTTTTATTTAATTTTTTACTCAGTTTTACCAATTTAATAATCTTACTTATCGTTGAAATGTTAATTTATGGTTAATGTTAAATTATTTGTTTATGATAATGATATAAATAATATTACTACTAATTAGACATTTAGCTTATTATTACAAACCTGTTGATGGATTTATTAATTCTTTAACTATTGCAGTATGAAGTGTGTTATTTATTGCTTGTGTTATTGTAAATACAAACTATTAAAAATGCTTTACTAAATAAATAGTACTTAAATGTGTTTTATATTTGGTATTTTACTTTCAGTGATATTGTATCTATATTAAATATTTAATTCACATATCAATTAAATGTTCTTCTGCTAATTAAAGAAACTAAATTAAAACTAAACAAAAACATAATGTTATGATTCCATGTTTGGGACCCCTTAAAGTTTCCATATAGAACTTGTTCTTCTGGCTCAAAGAACCCTTAAAAAGGATTTAATATAGAACCTTTTTTGTTTTCCAAATATGAAGCGAGCGATATAACCCTTTTGGGTTTCTAAGAGTGTACACCAAATGCCCACAACAAACTAGGTAGAGTTAAGTAATGGCATCTGATGGTAATGCTATACTTTGAAATACACAATCAAATTAAATTATTACAATATTCATGTATCAAGGTATTTAAATGGTATTCCATGGCACTTCAAAGAATACCATGGTATTACCGTGGTATATCCCCCCCCCCCCCAAAAAAAAAAACATGATATTGCCATGATACATGTCCAAGTCAATGGTTTTACCATAGTATCATATTAAAAAAAAAAAAACATGGTAATACCATGGATCATTTTTGTTAGCGTATGAATTCCAAGGGTTATTAAGTGTTCTTGGTTTGTTTCTTTCTCATTTAACATCTAAGGGGGTGAAAGGCAATATATATTTTTTTATTTTCTGTAAAGCTGCTTTTGAACAGTATATATTGTTTTAAAAATCCCTATACAAATAAAACTGAACTGAAAACAAAACTAATTCTATGACAGTTTCCATTTATCCCTGCAGTTCCTAATTTGTGATACTTCTAAGTTTCAGTGACCTTAGTGAGTATTTGTTGTGTATCTGTTTATGCCATTTAGTTTTTGGGGTATAATTAGCTTTGTTTTTTATGGCTCACTAAGAATTATTCTTGACAGACACAACAAACAATGATAAATCTGTTTCAAATTAAAAGATATAAAAGATATAAAAAAAAGATATATTCTGTATTAATGGAATTAATGTCTATTATGACATTTCAGTTCATGAGGAAGCTGTATTATTATAGCCTGAAGCAGCCTCCTCTATCCTCCTCTATCCTGAAACACCTGGACTCCCCTGGCATGAACATCAGAATCCTGTTATTGGGTTTCACGGTGCATTCAACACATTCAGACCGCAGTATCTTCATGCCAACCCAGCCGAGATAAATGTCCCTCCAACCATCCATCAGCCAGCAGATCACACTTTATGATAAACAGGACAAATCTTTTATGACGTACAAACTTCCTGTTAAACTCCATACTTGTGAGGCCTGACATACATGTGGGTTCTCAGCTAATCAAAAACTAAACACTGCATATCTGGTAACACCCTCTGGCATTAACTTAAATATGCAGATCACCACACTATGATGCCATTATATATATATATTATATATACAGTTGTGCTCAAAAGTTTGCATACCCTGGCAGAAATTGTGAAATTATGGCATTGATTTTGAAAATATGACTGATCATGCATATAAACTGTCTTTTATTTAAGGATAGTGATCATATGAAGCCATTTATTATCACATAGTTGTTTGGCTCCTTTTTAAATCATAATGATAACAGAAATCACCCAAATGGCCCTGATCAAAAGTTTACATATCCTTGAATGTTTGGCCTTGTTACAGACAAACAAGGTGACACACACAGGTTTAAATGGCAATTAAAGGTTAATTTCCCACACCTGTGGCTTTTTAAATTGCAATTAGTGTCTGTGTATAAATAGTCAATGAGTTTGTTAGCTCTCATGTGGATGGACTGAGCAGGCTAGATACTGAGCCAAGGGGTTCAGAAAAGAACTGTCAAAAGATCTGCGTAACAAGGTAATGGAACTTTATAAAGATGGAAAAGGATATAAAAAGATATCCAAAGCCTTGAAAATGCCAGTCAGTACTGTTCAATCACTTATTAAGAAGTGGAAAATTTGGGGATCTCGATATCAAGCCAAGGTCAGGTAGACCAAAAAAGATTTCAGCCGCAACTGCCAGAAGAATTGTTCGGGATACAAAGAAAAACCCACAGGTAACCTCAGGAGAAATACAGGCTGCTCTGGAAAAAGACGGTGTGGTTGTTTCAAGGAGCACAACATGACGATACTTGAACAAAAATGAGCTGCATGGTCGAGTTGCCAGAAAGAAGCCTTTACTGCGCCAAAGCTACAAAAAAGCCCGGTTACAATATGCCCGACAACACCTTGACACGCCTCACAGCTTCTGGCACACTGTAATTTGGAGTGATGAGACCAAAATAGAGCTTTATGGTCACAACCATAAGCGCTGTGTTTGGAGAGGGGTCAACAAGGCCTATAGTAAAAGAATACCATCCCCACTGTGAAGCATGGTGGTGGCTCACTGATGTTTTGGGGGTGTGTGAGCTCTAAAGGCACGGGGAATCTTGTGAAAATTGATGGCAAGATGAATGCAGCATGTTATCAGAAAATACTGGCAGACAATTTGCATTCTTCTGCACGAAAGTTGCGCATGGGATGCTCTTGGACTTTCCAGCTCGACAATGACCCTAAGCACAAGGCCACGTTGATCCTCCAGTTGTTACAGCAGAAAAGGGCGAAGGTTCTGGAGTGGCCTTCACAGTCTCCTGACCTTAATATCATCGAGCCACTCTGGGGAGATCTCAAACGTGTAGTTCATGCAAGATGACCAAAGACTTTGCATGACCTGGAGGCATTTTGCCAAGACGAATGGGCAGCTATACCACCTGCAAGAATTTGGGGCCTCATAGACAACTATTACAAAAGACTGCACACTGTCATTGATGCTAAAGGGGACAATACACAGTATTAAGAACTAAGGGTATGCAGACTTTTGAACAGGGGTCATTTCATTTTTTTCTTTGTTGCCATGTTTTGTTTTATGATTGTGCCATTCTGTTATAACCTACAGTTGAATATGAATACCATAAGAAATAAAAGAAATGTGTTTTGCCTGCTCACTCATGTTTTTTTTTTTTTTTTTAAATGGTACATATATTACCAATTCTCCAAGGGTATGCAAACTTTTGAGCACAACTGTATATTTAATGGCATCATTATAACCAAATCCTACCACCCACAACTGAAAACAGTGCCAAAATATCAGCACACTATAGCCTAATAATTAAATTAGTATAATAAACATATAGTAATATATAATAAGTTGTTGTCTGTTATATTTTTGAACTGTTTTATAGAACGTTTGGATATATTGGCTTTAGATGTGGATATATAGATGCTTTATTTTTTGTTTTACAGTCATTAATGCTTACCACATAATACACTTTTGTGATACTTCACTACTAACGGCTTGACTTGCTTCATATTAATTGCCAATTTATTTCTGTAATACTTTTATTCCGAAATAAATAATTTGCATCATAATCTCTTATTAGAACTACAAATAAACGTGAGAATGTGCAACAGGCACGTTTGACACGCCTCAATGTTTGATTGGCTCTTTTAAAGCATGTGACGGATTTCTTAACCCGGATTGGCTGATTCATACTAGACGGATTGCCAGATGCGTTAGGTGAGCTAGTGCTGCTCTCATATGTCCAGAAAATTCGCATAATTTAATTTTCTATAAAAATAGATGAAAAAAATAATTAGTTGATAGTGACTCTAAAAAAAAAATAAGTTTAACATATTGTGTTTACTTAAGGTGGTTTTGCGTTCCTCCAGAGCGGAAGGATTTTATTGTCGTTGTAACGTGCGGTAAGGAGCAAAGTTTGAACATTTCACTCCATACAAATAAGCCGATCCGTATGTTTTTATGTATTTTATGCAATATTTCGATGTCTAAACAGAGTTTCGTTGTCTTATAAGTTACATTTCATGCTGCAACATTGCAGATATGTCATCATTCTCAAGATAATTATATACTTTGTGTCGTCTAGTCATACGTGCACAATGTAAAATGCTTATTTGCAGGATTGGAAGATCATGTAATCATACTATCTAGACTTTAGGATGACTTTTTTCTATCTTTCATTTGTTTATCTACTCCGATCTCATAGCTTATGTACTATCCTCAAGCATAGAGGTTGCTGAAGCCATGGACAGCAGACCACCACTTGCAGCCCTGTCTCCCTTCCTGCAGAACACTGATGCTGGAGATGTGGATTTCGCCAAACTCACTCCTTCACAATTTGGCATATCAACAGACAGTTTCTTACCTTCCTCCAAGATTAAAGGTAAGGAACAGTTAACTGGATTTAAAGGAATAGTTCACCCAAAAATGCTATCCAAGATGTGTTTGATCATCACCGATCCTCCACCTGGTCGTCTAATGGTTAGATGGAGACCTGGAGAGGCCTTCAAGCCACAGTGTCTCGCACCCACTGTGAAATTTGGTGGACGATCGGCGATGATCTGGGGGTGCTTTAGCGAGGCTGGAATCGGAACAGATTAGTCTTTGTGAAGGACGCATGAATCAAGCCACATACAAGGTTATCCTGGAAGAAAACTTGCTTCCTTCTGCTCTGACAATGTTCCCCAACTCTGAGGATTAGTCTTTTCAGCAGGACAGTGCTCCATGCCACACAGCCAGGTCAATCAAGGTGTGGGTGGAGGACCACCGGATCAAGACCCTTTCATGGCCAGACCTGAACCCCATTGAAAACCTCTGGAATGTGATCAAGAGGAAGATGGATGGCCACAAGCTATCAAACAAATCCGAGCTGCTTGAATTTTTGTGCCAGGAGTGGCAGTGGTCTCTTAATTTTTTCCAGAGCTGGATATGTACACAAGATATAGTTTAGTAAAACAGATTACTACCAAACCAAAGTTATTGCCAATGTGGATAATTCAAAAATGGCCAAATATCAGTGTATTAATCAGCCTGGCTGGTGTATCGGTCTCTTACTAATTTTCACTATATGCTGCTAAATTGCAAATGTTTTGGCATTTAAAAGTTACAGTTATTATTTGTCATGCATTACATTGAAAGATCACCATAGACACTATGTTCTCTTTCTCCCAGATAAGGCCAGAGTGGCTCAATTAAAGACAAGAAGGAGATCCTCGATTGGGGTCCGGGGATCGCCAGAAACAAACTCTCTCATCTGCTTCAGAGCCAAACAAGAAACAAAAACTCCACCACGAACACCACAGGTAGATGTTATGGACCATATTTGCCATATAACAGCAAAGCATGGTGTTAGAGAACATACATATTTTTTATACTGGGACAGTACATTTTCTTGTACTTGTAAAGCTTTTGCAGGGAAGTCCATTTCTTTCACGCTGTGACTCTCTTAAGAAGAAGATGGCTGCTTTCCAGTGTCTGATGGAGGAGGAAGAGGAAGGACAGGACGAGCAGAGGAAAAACAAGGAGAATGAGAATGTGGAAAGCAATTTGGCTGAAGATTCTCTGAACGGTCTGTTTCTCTTCAGAGTTTTGATTGCTGCCAACACAAAAATAGAATGTCCCTTTCAGGCCTTTAAGACCAAATTAAGTTGAAAGACCATTTAAAAGTGAAGTATGTAATTTCTGCACCACCAAACATAATTGCAAAAATAAACATAGTTTTCAAAACAGCTTTCTGAATATACCTCCCTTCTGCTGTTAATCGAACAAACATATAATTCCGCCCCAAATTCATGCCATTGGTCGAGCCATTGTTTTTGTCTCTCTTGAGGCGGATCACTCAAAACAAACAGAGGAATTTTCAAAGAGCCACAAATACACATTGTTTACAGTTTTCAAGAAAAGTAACCTATGCTAACCTAGGCTTTCTTATGACTCTGCATTTTAAGATGGGATAGGAGAAAGAATTTTAACACCAGAAAAGTTTCATACTTCAGCTTTAGAGAATCACATTTTGTAATTGCTTGCTATTTCCTCTTGCAGACTTAAGTCAGAGTGAAAAGCGTATTACATTGATCCCAGACAGAGCACAGCAGGATGACGAACAAATCAGAGAACCAAGAAAAATGCAGGTGCTTATGGACCTTAAAATACAATTTTCATATTTCAGAGGGCTTTCAGTGTAAACAAGAAATAAATGAAAATGCATATTCATTGTTTCAGTTCAAGTAACGTTTTTAATTTTTACCGCATTTATTTTGACACAAATGTAATCAAAACTTTAACGGACAGAACAGTACAGTCCTTTTAATTTGGCACATTTAATTTTCACAAACCATGTTTTCTGGAGATTTTTTGTCACTGGAATAAAGTATTTTCAATGTTTTCTTGGCCAAATGATGGACTCCAAGATACACAATAGCGTGACATATTGAACGGACTGTTTTCCATCACTCACCACCTTGCTTTTGTTTGTGTCAAATTGAAAATAGTACAATTTAAACATTTAGAATGTCAAACTTGAAGACTGGAAATGCTTTTTAATGTTTTAATAATACTGAAATATTTATATATAATATAATTGATATACTTTATATTTATTTAAGACTTATAAGCAGCTGTTTTTCTTCTATTGATTTATACGTCAGAGGCAGGATTTGTTATGTTATCATGCTGTGCTCTAACTGGGATCAACAGCGAGACTCAAATCATTTAAAACAACTCTTGGTTCTATGGATAATTCCCTATTTCTCCCATGCCTTTCGTGCATTTTGAGTCAGCTACTGTTAAGAACAATTAGCATGCTGATTCACTATCTAAAATGCATGCATGCACACAAAAAAACAAAACAAAACAAAAATCAGATGTTTCTCCCTGTATAGGATGACCCATCTCCTTTAATGTCATTACAATGGCCCCAAAAAGTATTTGCACAGTTAAAGGAGTAGTTCACCCAAAAATCAAAATACATTTTCTCACCCTCATGCCATCCCAGATGTGTATGACTTACTTTCTTCAACTGAGCACAAACAAAGAATTTTAGAAGAATATCTCCGCTCTGTATGTTCATACAATGCAACTGAATGGTGGCCAGAACTTTGGAGATCCAAAAACCATAGAAATGCAGCATAACATTAATTTTCATATTAATTTTATCTTCAGAAAATCTTCAGAAGCGATATGATAGGTGGGTGTGGGTGAGAAACAGATCAAATTTAAAGTTCCTTTTTACTATAAATTGGTACTACTTACCACTACTTGCCCAGTAGGTGGCGATATGCACAAAGAATGTGAATCGCCAAAAACAAAAGAAGATGAAAGTGGAGATGGTTTCTCACCCACACCTATCATATCGCTTCTGAAGATATGGATTTAACCACTTGAGTGGAGTAATATGGATTATTTTATGCTGCCTTTATATGCTTTTGGGACCTTCAAAGTTTTGGCCACCATTCACTTGCATTATTTGGACCTACAGAGCTGAGATATTTAAAAAAAAATATATATATATATATATATATATTTGAGTTCAGCAGAAGAAAAAAAGTCAAACACATCTGGGATGGCATGAGGGTGAGTAAATGATGAGAATTTTCATTTTTGGGTGAACTATTCCTTTAAAACACACTTAATGTACAAATATCATTGAATTATTTCACAAAATATCAAACAAATTGTCTTTTTTAAAAAAAATGTTTATGAAAGATGGCACACATGCACTTTTCAAGCAAAGCATTTCATGAAATGAAGTTTATTTGGTTTTAAATTTTACAATATACAACAATGATATACTGATAAAAATGAGGATAAAATAGTGTTCGGACACTAGTGGAATGTGTCCATAGTTAATTTGATGAACTTCCTCTGTTTTTACTCTGCTAGGACACATGTGTGAACTTGAGTGGAACTGACTTCATACATCCACTAAAAATCACCTTTGATCCAGTTGGTTAAATGTAATTGCAAAAATGCCTAAGAAAATTGAAGCAAGTTGTGAGAAAGTCATCATAATTTAAAAGGCATTTCGTTTGACATTCTTTTATCTATAAGTAGAATTAATATATTTTTAAGTGTGGCGTCTAAATCTGTTTTGGTATGTGTCATCTTTTTGATGTGGCCTTATGAACATCTATTTGTGATATTGGCTGTCCTGTAGGAAAGGAGAACAAATTCACCATGCAAATCCCACCCTCTTCAATGACGCCTCCACCCTCCAAAAAACGCTGTAGGGCCCCACCGGTGGGATGTGAGGACAAGATTACTGACTCGTCACTCCCCCACTCTACCCTCACAATGCAACAGAAGCAAGGGGTAAACACATATATAATTTGCAATTCATTGTCTGTTAAATTACCATTAGCAGATAAAGTTGTGCAGCTAAAGTGCTTAGAATGCAACCAATGGATGCTAGACTCACTCTAACAGACTTTGTGTTCCACATTAATTAAATGATTCCTGTAGTCAGCATTGTGTTGTTTTTTTTGTTTTTGTTCATTTACAGGTGAGATGCTCTGAGTCTAAAAGCCTGGTTTCAGTTTCAAAGAATGAGCTTCTGTCTTTACCCATGTTGTCAAAACCGGAAATTAAGCCAACAGGTAAGGTAGCTGTTTGGTTGCTGTTTGGTTGTTAATTTTTAAAGGTATAGTTTATGCAAAAATTTAGATTCATGCCGTTCCAAACCTGTATGTTTTTTGTTGTTGTTTTTTATGTGGAACACGAAAAAAAAAAAAAAGATGAATATCCCAGTTTGTCAATTACAGTGGCAGTTGATAGTGACTCAAAGCTTATAAAAGCACCCAAAAGTATAATAAAAGTAAAAGTCCATGAGGCTTGTGCGTCAAATTCCAAGTCTTCTGAAAGCATACTTTAGGTTTTGGTGATAATCTGAAATGTACTCCAAGATTAAAGGTAAGCAATAATAAACTGGATTTTTAGAAGAATATCTCCGCTCTGTAGACCCATACAATGCAAGTGAATGGTGGCCAGAACTTTGAGCATCCAAAAAGCATATAAAGGCAGCATAAAAGTAATGTATATCTTCAGAAGCAAGATCTTCAGGTGTGGGTGAGAAACAGATCGCCCCCCCAAAAAAAAGAAGAAAGTGAAATTGGAGATTTACAGGATAAATGGACTTTAATATTGATCTGTTTCTCACCCACACCTATATCACTTCTAAAGATATGGATTAACCTATGGAGTCATATGGATTACTTTTATGCTGCCTTTATATGCTTTTTGGACCTTTAAAGTTCTGGCCACCATTAACTTGCATTATATGGACCTACAGAGCTGAGATATTTTTCTAAAACAGTAGATTTTGGTGATAATCTGAAATGTACCGCAAGTAATTTTACTATAAAATCTTGACGTCCATGGCACGTTTCACATTTGTTTCACGCTTATTTATGCTAGAGCGTGCATTTTATTGCTAAACAATGCAAGTTTTCATGCAAACACAATCTGTTGTGAATGAGCTTCACTGTGCAAATTATGTCACAATTTCTTCTGTTCTTTAGGAATAATAGTATCTATCCTACCTCACTGTCAGTAAGAGTTCTGGAAGTTTCAGTATGTTTTAATAGTACTCTGAACCGCTATTCAAAAGTTGATTTCTTATGATATGACTGCTTTAAATCATTTGTTTGTGGTTTATTATTTTCAAACTTCTCAACCTGTACAATCTTTACCTGCAGATGAAAATGTGGTCTCCTCAATATGTAAGAAGCGTGTTCGTTTTGGTGCACCACTTTCCCCAGAGTTCTTTGACAAAACCCTCCCTCCCAGCACCCCATTGCAAAAAGGAGGCACCCCAATGTGTCCACCGTCATCTACAGGACCGAAACGTTCTCTGCTAAAGACCCCTCAAAGATCTGAGCCCCCTCTTCCCCAACCTGACTTCAACAGTCCCCAAAGCAATGGAGCCTCCCCTGTCCTGGTTATTGACAGATGTAGCACTGGACTTGTGTACAATGATGATGTGTTTGAAGAGATTGAAAAGGTATGAATTTTACCTTCCCAAACTAACTTCTATGCCAAAATATCTGATTGTCAATTAATCATATCACTGAATGGCTTGTGGTTTTATTTCCTGATTAGAGTGGTTCACATTGACTGCCGAATACAATTTTGTACTGACAATGAGTTTTGCATTTCACAATTTCATAAGAATTATCAAAACTGTGTAACTCTTCAGATCAACTTTCCCAATTTGGATGAAGAGTCTCCTTCAAACAGACCTTCAAAGAGCTGCAAAGGTTGGTTATTAAATGATTTGCAAGAGAAAAGATGTATTTGTAGTGGCTGGGCCATGTATTGAATAAATACAGTGAATTTGTTATTATTTTATTGGAGACACAAAACTAACCAACATTGTAATAGCTTTCAGTGTGCTTTTTAGATGGCCATTAAAGGTGACGTGTGTAACTTTTGCACCACTAAACTCACCAAATGGAATGGAGCAAAATTCGGACACGTTTTTCTTAACACTTGTCTGCCATTGACCAGATAAACAGATAGTCCCACCTCAAACTCACAGCATTGGTTTAGCCAATATTGCTATGTTGGGGTGGTCGGGATGCTCAAACAAATAGCAAAGTTTTGATAGTGCCACAGGGTTTAGACTTTTCAAGAAGTAAACATAAAAATTGATTATTTATAGTTGTCTCAAGTTAAAGCTGAAGTGTAACTTTTTCGGTGTTAAATGTGTTTCGATGTTTCTCAAATCGCAGCTTAAAATGCAGTCAACTATAAGTAAGCCATTCGTTAGTACATTTTCTTGAAAACTAAATACTGTCTCTGTGGCGCCTTAAAAATGTTTTGGGCAGCACGTCCACCTTGACACACCAACACTGACTGAACCAGTGGCAGGAAGTGGGAGCTGGGACTATAGGTTTGTTTGATCAACAATGGACAGAGGTGTATTTGCAATTCTGTTTGGTGACACTAGTGCCGCAGAAATTACAAAACTTAGATTTAAGCTGTGATTCGTATGCTTTGTATAAAAAAAAGTTATATTCTCAGACTGTGACCCATTTCCACTAAATCTTTTTTTTAATATTTAGTGTAAATTTATAGCATTATTTTTGTTGTTCTTGTTGTTCTACTCTGGCATTAATTGAAAAAAAAAAAAATGTATCACCACTGCTGCCATGAAGTTTCAAATACAGCTGCTGAGGGAGTGCCAGGTCCATTCTTTGTTAAGCTGCCATGGAACAATGTATTGAAATTAAATGAAATGTATTTTAACATTGAAAAATTACACACATCACCTTTGAACTTCCTAAAGAATGTTTATTTGGCCAGTTTCCTACCTTCTCCTTGCGTCACAACTCATATCTGAGCGCTAAATAAAGTATCGAGATAAATATTACTGTCATAAAATATATTTTTTAGTATAAACAAAACAAAAAGTGTCCTTTTAAAATTAGTCGATATTTAGTCATGTCATATTCATTAATTTGAGTCAGTTTTAATCTGAAAATGTCTTATAATTTTAGTCAACGAAAATAATATCTTTTAGATGTGCAAACTGTAACAGACCAAACTTTAATCAAATATTCAAACATTTAAGAACATCATTTATAAGGGGACCTGGGTAGCTCAGTGGTAAAAGACGCTGGCTATCACCCCTGGAGTTTGCTAGTTCAAATCCCAGCATCTGCTGAGTGACTCCAGCCAGGTCTCCTAAGCAACCAAATTGGCCCGGTTGCTAGGGAGGGTAGAGTCACATGGGGTAACCTCCTCACGGTTGCTATAATGTGGTTCGTTCTCAGTGGGGCGCGTGGTGAGTTGAGCATGGATGGCGTGAAGACTCCACATGCGCCTTGTCTCCGTGGCAATGCGCTTAACAAGCCACATGATAAGATGCGCGGGTTGACGGTCTCGGACGCGGAGGCAGCTGGGATTCGTCCTCCACCACCCGGATTGAGGCGAATCACTACGCGACCACGAGGACTTAAAAGCGCACTGGGAATTGGGCATTCCAAATTGGGTGAAAAAGGGGAAAAATCCACACAAAAAAAAAAGAACATTTATAAACAATATTTTAAACATATATCAAACATAAGAAATACATACAAAATACAACAGTTTCTTGTGAAAACCTAAGCTTCTGAAATAATAGCGTATTAAAAAAATTCTGAAGTAGGCTATTAGCTAGTTAGGCCCTGTCCCAAATTGCACCCTAAGCCCTTGTGGTCCTCCTCTAAGTCCAGACTTTGGTGATGTAAGTGAGTGCAGACTTACTCAGGGGTGCTAGTCAGCAAGTCCATGAGGGTGCATGAGTGATTAAAGTTTGCATTTGGGACAGACTTCAATTAGGTGGCGGTTTTTTATACATCAGGTTCTTCATATACACAGAATTTTATACATTATTATTTGAAAAGTCATTGATAGAAAGGGTAAAGGAAAACACTTTAAACTAACTTGACAGAGAATTAGATAATTTAATAAAGAACCTCTGAAAAACAAAGTGCACATATAATAACAAAAACCCTTTTTTTAAATATTAAATTATTTTTAAATATTTAGACAACACATAATCATGATTTAGACAGCTGGATGATTGCATGCAGGTGCTTAAAAATTGAATGTATAGAAAGGATAACCTATGTCTCACACCGCCATAAATTGCCAAAATAATTATATTTATATACAGCCACGCTTCCTCTGGTATACTGTATATGTCGCAGGTAGACCGAATGTTGTATCTTACAAGCTACAGCTATGAACAGGACAATACTATCTCATGCTTTAATATTTTAGAGACTCACAATAATATTAAAATCCTCTTTGAAATGATAACAAAGGTTTAATGTTAAAGTACTTCCATTTAAGAACGTAAAACTTCCTTAAAGTCTAATCTTTGTTATCGTTGACGAAATTCAAAAAACCCTTCGTCAACCAACTAACGTTTTCGTCAGTGATTTTGTTGATGAGATTAACAATGCTGAAAGGCAGTAGAAAGTTTGTAGTTTGTAAAAAGTTGCTCTTGTCTAGTTCTAATCGTGTTTCTGAAACTATAGATACACTCTGTGCTGAGGACTCAGGGCAACCCCAGGCTGAAGACACTGAAGTTTTGAACGCTGCATTTCAAGAGGATGAGGATGTACCATCAGATTCACAGAGGGCGGAAATACTGCCTTCTCACTTCGGTGATCAGCCACTGGCTCTATCCAGTGAGTTACACTCTCTTCTTTCCTTGTTCTGTTTCCCCCTTATTTCCCACATACTAACCTTTTCTGTTCTAAAACTTTTGAGCCAAATGGCAGACTGCCAGTGAAAGTTACGAGAGTGGATTTCAGTGATATCAGTCTATTGTTGAGCTGATTCAGTTACTTTAGCTGTTAGAAGCAGAGTTTTGACATTGATTTTTGCTTCTCGCCCTTTTCTTACACCTTGCTCACCACATTTTCTGAACTGGTATGCCAGACCGAAAACACTTTAGATAAAAGATGACAGATCTTAAATGAGGAATCCAATTTTTCTTTGGTCTTTTGACATATAAAAGGTTATTGTACTATAAAAACATAATGTAAGTTTCAGAACTCAAAACTTTCACTGCACTGCAAAAAGAGCGTTAGTTGAAACCAAGCTGCCTAAATGACTCGTTCTCTACTTCCTCCTCATTGTGATGTCACACTGTGGTAGACATTTGCATCTGACCGCCTCCACAACAACACATCAATGCCTAATTTACCTTTAATCACTTGCGTAGCCTGCCCAGTAGAGGTGACCAGTGAGATAGCAAGAAGAGAGCAGGTCAGTCAAGAGCAGAGAGCCAATCATAATAACACTGGGCATTTACTGTGTTAGAAATAGTCTTAAAGGAGAAGCAGCACCACAACTGAGTGTTTCTGGCAGAAGGTCAGAATGAGGGTGAAAAATTATCATGTTTTTCAAATGTATGACTTTTTTGTGCAAAAACACTTTACTAATACTATAAGTGAACCTTAAGGAACATTTTAAAATAATTAAAGGCATGTCATGAACCCTTTAAAAAGACCATTGACTATCATCAATTAAGTCAGAGAGAGCTCCCAACTGGTGGGTCATGACCCAGAAATCAGCTGCAGGTCGGTTCTGATAGGGTTGCAGACAGCAGTTGAAGAAAAATGCTGAATGCAAATAATAAAATGCAAATAACCATCTACCATAATCATGCATAGCAAGGATAGCCAAATAAAAAGGCTCATGAATGATGAAAATGGAGGAAAAAGCCCCTCCCATATCTTTGTGAAAGCATGTGCATCCAATCAAACTCTTAATTTTTTTGCAGAAGATCTATCCGTCACTTGGTAATGTAGTTAATACCAGTGTGGCTTATTTTGGCTCTGTGCTCTTGTGTTAACATGTATTAGTTTATAATGTCTGACTCGCTTCTCTAGCAGCAGATGCTGATCTGAAGTCAGAATCTGCCGCCAACACTAAACCAACTCGCCCTCACACTAGGAAAAGAAAGGTATGTCTTTCTGAGCTATATGGGTTGAAATTCTGCCCGGATCAGCTCCCAGCTCTGTGTGTTTATTTATTTATTTTAACTATCGTGGTGAGAAACTCAGCAAGCATAATGGAAGGGAGTTAAGTGTTTGTGAAGGTTTGTTTTTAATGGCTGCCTGAGTGATAAAGCTGATTATTTTAGAAGGGCAAAATTACCCTAGACCATTGTAAAATGATTAATCCTTAGGAAAAAAGGTTGCAATCATGAATAGGGCCATATAATACATTGACTTGATTATTTTGGCACACTTCATTCAGACAGTACTGTTTCCTAGAAAAAAGTCCCCATTTGACATTTTACATGTTTGAAAATGTGTTGGTAAAAAAAGATATATACACACATATATGTGTGTGTGTGTGTGTGTGTGTGTGTGTGTGTGTGTATATATATATATATTTGTATATATGGTTAAATAATTTTTGTGTAATGACCACTAAACTGTATATTTGACCCCTTATATAATCAGCCCCAGGAATCTGATTTACTTCTTTTCCTTCTTGCATAAAAGAATCAAATCAAAATTTCAGGTCAATTTATTTATTTGGCAAGTAGCTGTGTATTACGCAGGGTAATTTCAAGTCACTCAGTCTGAATTACTCTCTCTGGGATTATTTGCAATAATGACCAGCTATCTGTAGATTTTCCTTATTGCTTGCATGAAAATATTAAAACTAAAAAGTTTTATATTCAGTTTAATATTTAAGATTATTCTGTTTCTAGGTCACTAGTCAAATGGAAACAAATTTGTGATATTGATCATTTTAACTCCTTTGTACGAAAGTTCAGATTTCTGCACTTCCATTTTTGAACACAAGACCTTCTTGATGTTCCTTGAAACATTCTCAAATTATGATGGTATAACATGAATAATCAGGTTCATGTCAGTTTAAGTGCATGCTGTCTTTGAAGTAAAATCAATACATAACAAATACTAAGAATTTCTGTGATTCATGTTAATTTTTCAATTCAACTTTTCACTCAAATTGTGATCATTTTTATTGGGAAAAAGTTTTAAATTAGAAACATGCTTTAAAAAATCATCAAAAGGTTGAAAAACATCAAGATGTACATTTATAGATACATCGGCCAGCCGTAATCATGACCCGTTCCCTTGTTCCAGCAACCAGGAGACAGTGAACCGGAGAAAAGGAGAAGCTCTCGTACAGCAGCCACATCTGCTTCAGGAAAGATGAAGGTATGGATGCTTAAAGTGGATTTATGCTTCAAGTAAAGTTGACATGTGAAGAGTCCCTGTGAGTCAGCTCTCTTTAAGCTCAGAATATTAACGCTGGCATCAAACTTACACTGAGCCTGAAATAATAACACTAATATGACTTGGACCATCTGATGTATATATATAATAAGATTTTCAGTCCCTTGAATTCATACACCAAGAGCCTTTGAGCACGTTTGAGTAAAATGTGTGCATGTTCATCACTGCTGCTTATTTTGTTTTCAGAAGACATCAGGGGTTAAAAGGCGATTTGGCAATAAGGACGTGGATCGCTCTCTGTATGGGAAAAGAGACTATGCCTCTAAAAACCCTTTGCTCAGTCCCATATTTGAGACCGCGTCCATCAGTCTCAACAGCACGCCAATACAGACCCAATCAGGAAAACTAACAGGTACCCTTCCAAGTCTTGCATTTATAGTTCAACCACTTGATGTGGAATGAGATGTTGGCAAGAACTCTCTTAATCTTTGCAACATTTTGTGGTAGTAACCTAGGTGTTAATAGGGGTTGTACGACTACTGATTTTTAATAGTTGACCTGTCGAGCAGAACTCGACTAGTCAGAATTAAAGGATCAAACAGCAACCAGGACAGATGTCCCAACACACACAGTTGTGCAGATCATGTTTAAAATCACTAGCTTTCACCAGCAAGTGCCTTTTTAAATGATTATGCATTTAAGAATCTTGACATAGATCTCTTCTATACAACGTCCATTCTTAGTGATAACAGGCTGATAAGCTCAAAGGAAAAAAAACAAAAAAACTATAAAAGTAGCCCATTCAACTCATGCACCATATTCTTAAGGTCAAAGTGTACTTCGGGAGTGCTCCGCTCACAGTATTTGTGATGCAAATTGCGTCATCAGCACAGCCGTGTGGCTTGACCGCGCGCCGCCTAGATTTTCTTCACCAGCAGACGTGGTCCTCATCTGTGCGTGTCATCTGCACTGGCCATTGACCGTACTAAAAAAAAAGTGTTATAGTGCCCATGCGTCGAACGCGTTCCTATTCATTTGCGGTCAGAAAAGTATACTCAGAAAGGCAACATGGTCTGCCGGGCGCGAACCGATCCGGAACGTGGAAAAATTTAGTAGACCCGGGCCTTAAGTCTTCTAAAGCCATATGATAGCTTTGCGTGATGATCAGACCGAAATTCTGGACAATATTCACAGCTGCTGCTCTCATGATACCTATGGCGCAGGTTTGATATGGTTTTGAGTAGGGCTGGGTATTGATACATATTTTTCGATTCGCTCTCTATTCGATTCCAATTTCGATTCGATATCGATTCATATGGGTATATTTCAGTTATAATGTCCATTTTGCTTACATTTTAAAGAAATGCTCTCCCAGGCAATGCTTTTAATTATACAGGGGACCTTTTAACTAGGTATATTACGAAAATGTGTTTTTCATCATTTGTCACATTTTAGCTTTTTAAAAATGTACAAATCCATGTATTCCATCAGTAAATATATTATATTGCGTATATTTTGTTACATGTTTTTTTTATTTTATTTTTTTAATGTACATCTATATTTACATTGATTTGTAGAACATGTGCTAAAATCGGTACTGTCTCTTTAAGAAAATCGGCAGTTCTGTAAAGAGTGGCTTCTTTACCTCATGAGTGCAATTCATGATTAGAATTAAATGTTTGTTTTGTTGTTTTTTTTTTTATCAACAACTGACTGTAAAGAACAGAAAGTGTATTAGAAGAGACATTATTTAGTGACAAATGGATTGCGTGGATCTCGTCTTTAGACAGACGTTACACTGAAGTCAAATCAAATTTTTAATCTCAACACACTGTGAAAGGATGCTGAATTTATTCGCCACTATACTATTCAATCACTGGTGAGTGAAATTTGAACATTTACCAGCCACTGGCCAATCACATTTAGTCGCATAGCATGAAATTTAGTCTCATGTGAGTGATTTACTTTGTAGAGAGTTGCGCATATAGTGAAAGATCGATCTTGGGATTTCGAATGAAGATTGTGATGCATCGTAAAATTGATATTTTTACCCAATCCTAGTTTCGAGACATGCAAGAACCAATGACGTTTGATTTATTGACATCAAGCTATTCCTTTGAAAAGATTATACAATTAATTTGACTACCCAGAGTAAAATAACTCTGCTTTAGGAACACCGAACTGCAGCAGCTGTTCAAAAGCACTCTAAAAGTTCTCAATTCTCTTAAAGCAGATGGAGAGCAAGACTTCAATCAAACGTCCACCGTTCCCCATAGCAAGGCTGTTCATACCATGCTAAGTCTGGGGACTGTTGCTGTCGCCATATCAGACGATACCCTGGCCAATGAAAACAAGCAGAGCACTCAGGGTCCTGCATGTAGAAAAGACTCTGGTTCAAAGGCTCACAAATCCAAACGCATCTCTGGGAGACCTTCATGCCAACGGCGTAGCTCGGGCACAATCAAGTTAAAGGGACTGAGCAGTCCAGCCATTGGCTTCACTATAGCATTAGAAGGTGTAATGGCCGATTACAACATGGAAAGCCAAGAGACAACTGAAGCTGACAGTTTGGACCCAATGAACCAAGACAATCCTGATGGTCCAACACTTCATGAAGCTGAGCACTCTGAGAACAAGGAAGTTGAGACTTTAGTAAGCTGTGAGACTCCAAACATGGTACCAACTGGAGACCATATAACCACGGAAAGGTCAGAGCAAAAGATGCCAAGGCGTAGACTCGTCCAAAAGTCCCTTAAAAGTCCTTGTGTTAAGATTGATGTGGTAGAGGAAGTACACATGAATGCTCCATCAGAGATGATTGATCAAACAGAGTTGTCAGAGAGTAAGACTGGACCCACAGAGCCCGGTTTGGCCCCCTGGCAGCAGATCGACTTCAACATTGACGACATCCTAAAGCCTGTGGCAAAGAGTCGAGGTTCAGTGCGACGCAGCCTGAGGAACCGTAGGAGCATTGACCTCAAGGCTGTTGGCCTGGCTTGGGTGGACCACACCTCTCCAGAGCTGAGTAAGGCAACTCGGCGGAGGACGCGCAGCAGACTCAGTGGAGTATCGGAACCACATGTTATTCAGACCTCTGAGGAGACAATGCCAAACCTGGGAGATTAACTGACCTCTGTGGACTGAATGTGTCAGTCACCTGTTAAAGAGAGAGTTCACCCAAAATGTTTTGTTGTGTCATCATTTACTCACCCACACGTTGTTCCAAACCCATATAACTTTCCTGCATGGAACACCAAAAAGGAATGTTTGGCAGAATGGCCTGTCACCGTTCACTTTCATTGCATCTTTTTTCCAACCAATGAAAGTGAATGGTGACTGAGTTTGTCTGTTCATTCATTGTCAGTTCTTGCCTAACATCTTTTGTGTTTCAAAGAAGAAAGTCAGTGGGTTTCGAACAATGTGAGGGTGATGAAATGATGACTGAATCTTCATTTTTGGGTGAACTGTCCCTTTAAATAACTTTTAAAAGTAACTTTGTTAAAATGAACAATGTTAAACTTATGAATTGCTTTAAAAAAAAAAATACATTTTTTTTAATTATTGTTTTAATCTTTATGGTTGAAACCCAACTCTTATTAAGAAGATTTTGTAGTTCTGCTCATTAAATCTTTTCTGCTGATGCTGTGTGGATGTTGAGGTGATTTTCCTGCATTAATCTCATGTTGATTTATGTGCTGTAAATGACAATGCTGATTTGTTTGGACAATATTGGTCTTTTACTGTAAATGTACCTGCTTTGCAATTCAACCGTTTAATACAAATACTTGCAAAATGTATAAACCTGTTTCCTAGTCGCTATTTGTGATTCACACCTGTCAGTGAAAACATTTAGACTGCAAGTTATGGACCTGCTTTAAGTATTACATGAGTCGTGTTTCACCCCCAAATCAAAAGAAATTACACTCACTGAGCACTTTATTACACCTACTTATTCATGCAATTATCTAATCAGCCAATCGTTTGGCAGCAGTGCAATGCATAAAATCATACAGATACAGGTCAGGAGCTTCAGTTAATGTTCACATCAACCATCAGAATGGGGAAAAAAATGTGATCGCAGTGATTTTGAACATGGCATGGTTGTTGGTGCCAGAGGAGCTGGTTTGAGGATTTCTGCAACTGCTGATCTCCTGGGATTTTCACACACAAGAGTCTCAAGAGCAGGGATGGGCAACTGGCATGGCCTTCTGTATTGTTGAATACAGCCTGTGGGACAAGACTGAGGATTGATTTTATTTCTTTGAAAAAGGGATAACGTAAAGATTGCATTCATTTTATGATGTTATTACAATTATTGACCAAAAAAGTTTGCTTGTTCTTAGCAGACCTGCTGATCACTGTAGGATTCTAGCATGCAACATCTTACACTTGCTCATCATTTATAAGGTAAATTGAGCTAAGTTTAACCTCAGCTTGTCAGCGACATAGTGCGCGCTATTGTTAATGTACGCAGGTGGAACCCATGTCTTTTGTTTGCTGGATACGAAATCTGTCATTAAAGATTTGAATTTGATTCACAAATACACCATTGATCAAGTGATCAAAGAGAGTACAGTATAAGAGATACATACACCAGAGCTGCTCTCTTCACAGATGTAAAGGGTAAATAAAATACAAGGGTGAAAGGCATCAAAAGTTTTTACGAAATCCGTGACAGTGCGGGAATCACCAAAGACATCTAATGCTGTGTCGCTCGTGCTTGTGAGAAACGAAAAAGTTGTTATAAGAGGGAGAAACTTTGAAGAAATGCGCGATTGAGATGCTTGACTGATTGTTGAAAAGTCTTGCGAATAGTGAGAATGTTCTCTGATGCACGGGACTGTTCGGTCATTGCGTGTATGTTGTGCTGAAATGTTATGTTCTTGTATCCAGTGTTGTTATTGATGATAATATTTAGATTTTAACTAATACCTATAAGCTGTTTTATGAGGTGGGGTTGCAAATGTAGATACATTTTCTTGAAAGTGTAAGTCTAAAGTATATTGCTTGTCAATTGAACATGAATTTGTACATGTGAACGGCATGTTTTAGTAAAAATGCAAGTTACAAAATAATTATATTAGTTTTTTTTTTTTTTTTTTTTTTTATTCTTTATTTTATTAGGTAACAAAATCTTTAAAATAACATTGCATTAGTTGTGCATAGATTACCCACAATAATGAGGAAATTGAGTAAATGGGTGAACATTGTTAGAGTGCGGATTTGTAATCTGGCCCCTTGGCAGAAAGGAGAAAAAAAATTTGGCCCTTGCCCCCTTCAGAGTTGTTTGTACCTGCTCTAGAGTTTACTCAGAATGGTGCCAAAAACATCCAGAGAGCGGCAGTTCCACGGATGGAAACGTCTTGTTGATGAGAGAGGTCAACGGAGAATGGCTAGGCTGATTCGAGCTGACAAAAAGGCTACGATAACTCAGTTAGCCACTTTGTACAACTGTGGTGAGCAGAATAGCATCTCAGAATGCACAACACGTTGAACCTTGAGGCGGATGGGCTACGACAGCGGAAAACCACCTCAAGTTCCACTTCTGTCAGCCAAGAACAGAAAGCTGAGGCTGCAGTGGGCACAGGCTCACCAAAACTGGACAGTTGAAGACTGGAAAAACTTAGCCTGGTCTGATGAATCTCAATTTCTGCTGATGCACACAGATGGTAGTGTCAGGATTTAGCACCAACAGCATGAATCCATGGACCCAACCTGCCTTGTGTCAACAGGCTGGTGGCGGTGGTGTAGTGGTGTGGGGAATGTTTTCTTGGCACACTTAGGGCCCGTTAATATGAATAAATCATCGCTTGAATGCCACAGCCTATTTGAGTATTGTTGCTGACCATGTGCATCCCTTCATGGTCACAATTTATCTATATTCTAATCTAATGGCTACTTCCATTATGATAATGCACCATGTCAAAGAAAAAGTCGTCTCAAACTGGTTTAATGAACATGACAATGACTTCACTGTTTTTCAGTGGCCTTCCCAGTCACTGGATCTGAATCCAACAGAACACCTTTGGGATTTGGGAGAATGGGAGATTCGCAGCATGAATGTGCAGTTGAGAAATCTCCAGAAATTGTGTGAGGCAATCATGTCAAAATGGACCAGAATCTCAAAGGAATGTTTCCAACATCTAGTGGAATCCATGCCATGAAGAATTTAGGCTGTTTTGAGAGCAAAAGGAGGCCCTATCCAGTATTAGTCTAGTGTTCCTAATAAAGTAGTCAATGAGTGTGTTTATAAGTGTGGCCAGTTTCTCCATTGGGATATTTTTTTATGACAGTTTTACCACAATTTCTTATTACTGTAATGTGCCTGAATGTTATCTCAATGAAATCTAAAAAATAGAGTAATATTTTAATTAGAATCCACATAAATTAAAAGCAGCACAACAAATACTACCATAATAGTTTAAGATTAAATATACACAGATGAGCCAAAACATTATGAACACTTACAGGTGAATTGAATAATGTTAATCATCTCCAAACAAGGCCACATGTCAAGGTCTGTGTAGATTAGATGGTAAGTAAATAATCAGTTCTTGTAGTCAACGTGTTGAATGCAGGAGAAATGGGTAGGTGTAAAGACCTGAACGACTTTGACAAAGGCCAAATTGTTATGGCAAGATGACTAGGTCAGAGCAACACTGAAACGGCAAGGCTTGTGAGGTGCTCCCGGTCAGCAGTGGCGAGTACCTACCGACAGTGGTCTGAGGAGGGACCAATCACAATCCGGCTCATCGATGTGCGAGGGCAATGAAGACTATCTGGTCCGAACCGACAGGTCTACTGTGACACAAATCACAGAAAATTTTAATGATGGTTACCGGAGGAATGTGTCACAAAACAGTGCACTGCACCCTGCTGTGTATGGGGCTGCGTAGCCACAGACTGGTCAGAGTGCCCATGAAGACCACTGTCCACCATCGAATGTACCTACAATGGGCACGCAAGGGCCGGAACTGGACCTTGGAGCAGTGGAAGAAGGTCGCCTGGTCCGATGAGTCCCGTTTTCTTTTACATCACATGGACTTGTGCGCTGTTAACCTGGGGAAGTGATGGCATCAGGATGCACTGTGGGAAGACAAGCTGGTGGAGGTAGTGTGATGCTCTTGGCAATGTTCTGCTGGAAAACCCTGGGTCTGGCCATTCATGTGGATGTCAATTTGACACATTCCACCTACCTAAACATCGCTGCAGACCAGGTACACCCCTTCATGGCAATGGTATTCCCTGATGGCAGTGGCCTCTTTCAGCAGTATAATGCACCCTGCCACTCTGCACACATTGTTCGAGAATGGTTAGAGGAACATGATGAAGAGTTCAAGGTGTTGCCTTGGCCTCCAAATTCTCCAGATTTCAATCCGATTAAGCATCTGTGGGATGTGCTGGACCAACAAGTTCGATCCACTGTGGATCCACTTCGCAACTTACAGAACTTGAAGGATCTGCTGCTAATGTCTTGCTGCCAGATACCACAGGACACCTTCAGGGGAGTTGATGCTGTTTTGGCAGCACACGGAGGACCAACATCATATAAGGCAGGTGGTCATAATGTTTTGGCTCATCAATGTATATCTTTTTCCCATTACATTCATGTAATGTCAATAGGATTTTTTCATATTACAGTTGCGGTATTGAGAACTGTTCCTGGAAATGTGCTTAATTGTCATGATGATAATAATAATAAAAAATTATTGTCTTTTCCTTTTCTGTATTTTCTTTAAGAAACATAACTAGTTATTTTCCTCTTTTGATTTTTGGGTTGTAATAATGTATTGGACATGTTGTCAACAGGTTACAGAAACAAAGTACTCTCTTTGAAATGTACTTAATAAACTGATATGAGCCTTTCAGACATCTGTGGATCACATTTAAAGTTCATCAATTTGAGTATCCAAGTTAAATTGAAACATAAACCTAATTCACGAAGTGAGGTTTAAACTAGGGCTGTTTTGACAGTTGCTGAATTGCACCATAATTGTACTGTTTTTAAAGCCAATGGGAAATTCAGTGGGAAAATCATCTTTTTGGGTGAAATTCAGTAAATTATATTTACTTTATTATAATATCATAGTATCCCATATAATGGGATAATACACAAAAATGTCAATACTTAAATATTTACTGTAGCATCTAACCCCGTCTTGATTTTATATGCATTATATATTACACAAATCAATCTTCAGTTATGCTGCTATAGTGTAGCTATGGGAGGGTTGCACCACAACAGCATTTAAATATTTATGTCCTGTAGTCAGACTTCGATTTCACTTTCAGTGATCCTTACACCTGTGCTGTATATATGGTTGATCACTTCAATGCACATTTTGTTTATTCCAGCGCAGCTGAAGATTTTCTGTTGTTATTGCAAAGCATATAAAATTTCATCAAATGTTAAATTTGATTAGCTCTTGGGCAATTTTATATTATTTTACTGTAGTTATAGAATACTGCCATCTTGTGGAGGAAGTGAGTATAAGACAATCACGCGTTTGCTTTTCATTGTGTGAGTCTACAGACAATACAAAAACTGTTTGTGAGAATTTATGCCTTGGTCTCATAGTATGGCTGTAATTTGACTGTAAATTTCCTAAAGTTTTGAATGGCGAGAGCTCACTTTACGTGACTATGATGTGTACATCATGTGTTTGATTTAATATTTGCCCCTTCACCTAACTGCCACCTATAATAAATCAGTTAATTCATAGTGATTAGACAAATAATGTATTTAATTATGGACTCACTTTTACCCTTGGTGTTAATATGCTCCCCTAAATGCATAGCATAAACCACTCATGGTGATATAAGTTGTTTATGTGCCACTGTTGGGGTTAAAATGATTGTGCTAAATGTTTTTACTGTGGGATGTGAAGGAGGGAAACCCATCACCCCCATCCAGCAGGCCCAGTGAAGACAGCTTAGCGCCAGAACAATGGGTTCCTTTGACCAAATTGAGGCCCTTAAGACATGTGACCTCTTGTCACCGTGGCAACCCTTCTCCCCCCCCCCCCAAATACAAAGCAGGAGCTGACAGCTGGAGAGAGAGACTAACGAAAATGGAGTCCATCTCTTTAAGCTTCAGTGTTCTCCACTTTGTTCTGCCTCATTATTTCTCGCCTACGTCCTTGCTAAGAGTTTAGCGCCTGTCTCTGTCTTCCTTTATTTGTTATTGTTAATAATGCATCATTTTCAGATCCCTTATCACTTTCTATCTATTCCATCTAATGTGATGCTTTAACTAGACCCTTAACAGAAAGCTAATGCAAAATTGATGATGAATGTCTCATATCATAGTTAGATTAAAGTGATCTGAGGTCAAACGTGTCGTGCTGATAGGAGCTGGGCTAGCAAGCTTTTACATTTTCCAAGTGTCATCTGCTATGTTGTTGAATTATTCAGAATATATTTAAAGTATAGGTTGGGCTTGAGTTTTAGGCTACCCTGAATGTCTGTGACTTAAAGGGATAGTTCACCCAAAAATGAAAATTCTCTCATCATTTACTCACCCTCATGCCATCCCAGACATGTATGAATTTCTTTCTTCTACTGAACAAAAATGAAGATTTTTAGGAGAATACCTCAGTTCTGGTGGTACATTCAATGCAAGTGAATGGTGGCCAGAAATCTGATGGTCCAAAAACAGATAAAAGCAGCATAACAGTAAACCATATGACTCCAGTGATTAAATCCAGATCTTCAAAAGCTATATGATAGGTGTGGGTGAGAAACAGATAAAAATGTAAGTCACTTTTTACTATAAATCTCCACTTTCACTTTCACACCAGAGAGTCACATGCGGCACATGTTTGGTTTCACTTTCACATCTGAAAGTGAAAGTGGAGATTTTAGGGTGAACTATCCCTTTAAACGTTTGAAGAAATATAATATTTACATTTTTGATTTTTTTTTTTGGCAATAAGATCTACAGTGAAACTCATTTGACTTGACTCAAAACCTACTCTACGCAATTACACTGATGAGCCAAGACATTATGACCACCTGCCTAATATGCTGTTGGTCCTCCCCATGCCGCCAAAACAGTGCCAACCCGCCGAGGCATGGACTCTACAAGACCCCTGAAGGTGTGCTGTGATATCTGGCACCAAGACATTAGCAGCAGATCCTTCAAGTCCTGTATGTTGCGAGGTGGAGCTGCCATGGATCTGACTTTTTGGTCCAGCACATCCCACAATACTCAATCGGATTGAGATCTGGGGATTTTGGAGGCCAGGGCAACACCTTGAACTCTTCATCATGTTCCTCAAACCATTCCCGAACAATTTGTGCCATGTGGAAGGGCGCATTATGCAACAATGTTTAGGTAGGTGGCACGAGTCAAACTGACATCCATATGAATGGATGGACCCAGGTTTCCCAGCAGAACATTGCCCAGAGCATCACACTCCCTCCACCGCATTGTCGTCTTCCCACAGTGCATCCTGGTGCCATCACTTCCCCAAGTAAACGGCACACACATACATGACCGTTCACGTGATGTAAAAAAAACGGGCCAGGCAACCTTCTTCCAGTGCTCAAGGGTCCAGTTCTGACGCTTGCATGCCTATTGAGTTCTAAGCCATGAACCAAATCAACTAGCTCAAGATGAATTACAACATTACAAACTTTGATTTGAAGCCATAAAAAGTGTTTGAAAATCAAACAAAAAGACAAAGGTGAAAGACTGTGTTCTTACCGTCTTTCAAGAGGGCACGAACTACAGTCCCATCAAGCATTGCGAATGATGTAATCGAAAACAATATATACAAATATAAAAAAAACTTTTGATTTTGGGTTGTTGATTATAAGTGTAGAAACAATATATTTTAAGTGTACTGCAAAATATTCCGATGTATACAAATATATACAGTATGTAGTTTGAGGGTGTAGGAAGACCGACTCGATTGTGTCATTAACAGTGCGTCATGGAAGTGGGCGATGTTGGACTTTGTTGGCCATGGTTCTCTGATTGGTGGATTTCTCTCTGCTGGACCATGGGTAGTATAGTTGTTCACCAGGATTTCCGCTATTAAACACGATTTCTAAACAATAAAGTTGAAATAACGCAGACTGATGGCTTCAATAAAGGCATATACCATCGATGAACAACCTCAGAGCTCACAGTAGGTCTGTCTTTAAATGTTTATCATATCGTTGAAAATCAATTAGTCTATGGAAAAAAATTTATGGGAGTTTTACTTCGTAACAGATGGTTGAGCTCTATAGCATGCATTTTAGCATAAACTGTCTTCTTCAACATTTGGTTATCTCTTTCAGGTTAACTACTATCATGGTGGAGCAACAGATTGAAGAGAATCCTGCAGACCAAGTTAGTTAAACTATCAAAATGTTTATAGTTAGCATCCTGAATAATAACAAATCTTGCAATTCATGGGCTAAGCATTGGCATCTGCATTTGCTTACTTGCATAATATTTCTAGCCCTACTTGACATTTACCTGACACATTTGTTTTTATCAAACTTGCAGTACACTGATTGCTGGGACACTCTGGGAGCAATATGTGGTTAAAAATCTTGCTCAAGGGCGCAGTGGTAACAAGACAAGCGATATCTGTTACTATACTGGTGATCGAGCACACAAGTTTGGAAGGAACTTGGCAACTTTGTGTTTGGTGCCCATATCCCCTATCATTAGTTTCCCAGCAGTCCAAAGGATACAAACAGCAGGGCTGCCAGTCTGTGCTATGTTTATCTCTTTGTAATGTGCTCTCTTTATGTCAAATTTTATTCCTTGGCTTGGGAGTGAGCACCTGAGAAATGAACAGGAGGATATCTCCATTGGGTCAGACTTCTGTAAAAGGATGTAGAACCCATGCTGCCTGCTCCATTATTAATGAACTGTTTAGTCCTCTGCACTTTTTCTGTCTGGTACAGAGATGATCATGTGAGAACTGTGCAAGCTATACAGCTGCTGCAGACAATATCTACATATGAGTGGTTTTGTTTGTTAGTGCAGTATTAGTGCCTGTTGCCTATTGTTTGTTTTCTGAAGGGGGATTTTGCCACTTTATAGATATAGTAGAGAGAGGAAAGAATTGAGCTGATACACAAACAGTGTAGTGGTAATGCATTACAAATAACGTGCATTCTGTAATCAAATTACTTTTTTAAACAAGTATGTTTTTCTTCTTGAAAGTACTCTTTCAAATAAGTAACCAATGTTCAAATCACTGCCCCCCAGTGGCAGAAGTTTTGTTAAACTTATGTGCACATGTGAGCTCCAGTTTCCAGGTGAAATGTCCACAGAGAGGCGCTAAGAGCAAGTTGTTTTTTTAGTTGTATATGATGTGATACAGTCAACAGGAATGCATGTTTTATTAACTCTACCTCCTAACCCAAAACCCAACCCTATACCTAACCATCAGTGGAGTAAAAATGTAATTTTAGAGTGAAAATGTAACCTCTGAATGTGAATGTGATTACTTCCTGGCTTCCACAGGACCAGAACAGTGTCTTAGTAGCGGTAGAGGGAAAGGTGGCCATAGTTGAAACTATGCAATAATGTCTGATGTATACTGCCTGGCCAAACAAAAAGTTGCATACTCTAATATTTCGTTGGACCGCCTTTAGCTTTGATTACTGCGCATTCATCGTGGCATTGTTTCGACAATCTTATGCAACGTCACAACATTTATTTCCATCCAGAGTTGCATTCATTTTTGGCAGAGATCTTGTATTGATGACGGGAGAGACGAACCACTCCATAAAGTCTTCTCCAGCACATCCCAAAGACTTTCAATGGGGTTAAGGTCAGGACTCTGTGGTGGAAAATGATTCCTCATGCTCCTTGAACCACTCTTTCACAGTTTGAGCCCGATGAATCTTGGCATTGTCGTTCTGGAATATGCCTGTGCTGTCAGGGAAGAAAAAATCCATTGATGGGATAAACTGGTCATTCAGTACATTTAGGTAGTCAGCTGACTTCATTTTATTGCAGCATGATGTTGCTGTGCCTAGACCTGACCACTTGAAGCAACCCCAGATCATAACACTGCCTCCAGAGGCTTGTACAGTTGGCACTATGCATGATGGGTGGATCACTTCATGCGCTTCCCTTCTTACCCTGATGCGCCCATTGCTTTGGAGTAGGGTAAATCTGGACTCATCAGACCACATGACCTTTTTCCATTGGTCCACAATCCAATCTTTATGCTCCCTCGCAAATTGAAGTAGTTTTTTCCGATTAGCCTCGCTAACAACTGGCTTTCTTGTGGCCACACAGCTGTTTAGTCCCAATCCTGTAAGTTCTTGTCGCATTATGCATGTGTAAATGCTCTTACTTTCACTATTAAACATAGCCATGAATTCTACTGTTGATTTTTTATGATGTGACTTCAAGCATTTTAGTGATCTCCGATCACAATCATTCAAGAGTTTTTTCTGACCACATTACTTTCCGCGATGCTGACGGTTCACCACTATCCTTCCAGATTTTAATAATACATTGGACAGTTCTTAACCCAATTCCAGTGATTTCAGCAATCTCCTTAGTTGTTTTCTTTGCTTGATGCAGGCCAATAATTTGCCCCTTCTGAAACACAGTAACATCTTTTCCACAATGGCGGGATACGTCTTCCGACATGGTTAAGAAATGAGAAGCTTCACACTGCATCAGTTAGGGTTAAAAGAATTATTGCCTGCTGAAACATATAATCACTGCAATAATGATCCAATCATAGGCTCTTAAGTATCTGCTTATTTAAATCCAAACGGCAACTTTGTTTTTGGCCAGGCAGTGTAATTTGGCGTTTGTTAATAATTCGGCAGTATGGGGTTGATTTCAGGGTGCAGGAACTTTTGCCGTAACACTTTCAGCAACATGTCGATTTCCTGTGTGATCATGTTGACACAATGTGACAAAACTAGATTGCTCCCAATATATAAGCTGTCTACACCGCAAGTGGGGCAAAATCTATTCATAAGGGATTTAACATGTTACTTTTCAAATAATTATGCAATATTAATGCAATAATGTGATGCATGAACCTGCATATCAAACACAAGCACCATGCCTCCAACACATATAGAGCATTTCCGCTGTCTTAAGCATGTAACCAAATGTGAAAGTTTAAGAACTTTTAATTGAAGAAAATTGTTAATCGTCTACTATTCTGAATATTGGTGGTGATTTGGCTGTGATCTAGTTGTTAAGGCCCTTTGCTGACACCAAGTCATGTTTGACAAGAAATTCAATTTAGGTCTTAAAGGAATACTCCGGGTTCAATACAAGTTTAGCTCAGTCGACAGCTTTTGTGGCATGATGTTGAGCACTACAAAAAATAATTTAGACTCATCTCTCCGTTATTTAAAAAAGCAAAAATTGAGGTTACATTGAGCCACTTACAATGGAAGTGAATGGGGCCAATTTTTGGAGGGTTTGAAGACAGAAATGTAAACCTTATAATTTTATAAATGCACTTGCAATAATTGTTCTCTTAAAACTCATGTATCATTTGAACTGTAAAGTTTTTTAAATCACCATTTTTAACGGTCGTTTTAAGGTTGGCAACCAAGTTGTAAAATTGGATATAAATTTACACAGAAATGGTAAGTGATTTTATTACACTAAAATCATGTAAACACATATAGTCTATGTCTTGTGGCTGTACTTTTAAAAAAGTGAGTATTTAATGTTTACTGATTGGCCCTCATTCACTTTCATTGTAAGTGCTTCACTGTAACCCAGATTTTTACTAAAAGGGGGTACAAGTCGAAATTAATAATTTTTGCAGTAATCAATATTATGCCACAAATGCATCGACTGAGCTTAACTTGTATTGAACCCAGAATATTCCTTAAGCAACACTTAAGCGTCTGGTTTATTGCTTTAGGATAGATTTTCCTATAATGAAGGAAAAAGCTAACTCTGTGCACCCTGGAAACTGGACATAATCCAATAACTGAGTAATTCAGTTTCTGTGTGATGTGGAAGCTGATTTGATTTAATTTGAGACAGTGCCTGCGTATTTACGGCTTTTTGTTTACTCATAGAGAGGAATGATAAATAACTACAATCAGTAGTAATGCATTTCAGCTATTGCTGTCAGGATATGATCATATTTGGATTTGTACTATTGAATTAAAGACACTTCTCAGTGACTCTAAACTTCAATTCCATAGTGATTAGTCTCATTAGACTGGCAGGGTCTTATTTCAGAGAGCCACAGCTGAGAGCGTAGCATAAACCAGTTATGGTGTCACATGAATCTGGCTGTTACACACTAACAAACGAAAAAATGCTATATTTCTCTGACATTTTATGTCCAGTCGTAAATACTCTAAACAAATACAGTTAGTTTCAGCCTGGAGGAATAAAGACAAATCAAACCACAGTCATTTCTAACTAGACTTAAATTTTCTGAAATTAATGTACTGTATATGGTGCTTGCACAATACAGTGTTGTTGATGGCTGCCAAGGCATTGCTATGAAGTTGCTGAGGTTTTCTGATTGTTTTTTTAGTGTATTGCGATGCAGTTGCTAGGGTACTCTGGGTACTTACTAGAAGGTTGCTTATTGGCTGTGGTCCCTCCTTCAATGTAAATCTATTGGATTTGTTTACCCATCTTATCGTTCAACAGGTGAAAATCATACTGACCCCTTAGAAAAGTATTAGCAGATAGCAAAAGTAACACTTTGAGGTTTCATTTAAAATGGTGCGGTGTGAGTTACCAAAGTTTTTTACCAAAGTAAAAGCAAAAGAAATATGATTATTGCTTTAGGGAGCACCACTAATAAGGACATCTTTGAAAGGAAACCAAACTCGAAGCCGTGTGCCCACACAGAGACAAAAACAAAGACAGATAGAGCACATGGCCAGGAGATAAACACTGAGCCATGCGCTCAACACAAATACGGAACATGGGTGTCAGGATCCTGTCACCACAATAAACATGACTGACAAAGTGACAGGATCTTGACAATACCCCCTCAAAGGGATGCCACCTGGTGTCCAAAAAGTGGAATATCAAACAGACGACAAGACCAAACACCACCGACATACACACAGACTAGGGCTAGATGGAGGCACAGAAGGTACCATCCACAGTGGGGAGTGTGGGGGAAACCATAAGGGTGGCTCTAAGTTAGGGGCGAGGTCAGGCAGACCAGGAAGGGGTTTTAGAAAATGGGCAGGTCTGCTGGCCTGAGGAAGGGGGCAGGGTCTGGTGGCCTGGGAGGAGGCTTCAGGACAGACAAAGGGACAGCCTACCAGGGAAGAATTCTGAGGGAAGGAGCAAGGTCGGGTGGCCAGGGAGAAGGCCTGAGGAAGGGGGCGAGGTCTGGCAGCCTGGAAGAAGGTCTCAGGACAGACACAGGGTCAGCTGACCAGGGTGGAAATTTGAGGGAAGGAGCAAGGTCTGGTGGCCAGGGAGAAGGCCTGAGGAAGGGAACAGGCTCAGATGGCCAGGGCGGAGGCCTCAGGAATGCGACTGGGTCTGGTGGCAAGGAAGGAGGCCTGAGGTCAGGCAGTCTCGGAGCAGGGATGAGGTCTGTGGCTTCTGCAGGGGGCAGAACAAGCTAGTCTTTGGCAGCTGCAGGAAGCTGGGTAGACTGGAAAGTGGCCACTGGTGACTGGACAGTCCAGATGGTGGCCACAGGGGACTGGACTGAATCGTCGATGACCACAGGGAACTGGACAGGCCTAGGAACAGCCAATCGATGGCCACAGGGGACTGGTCAGGCTTGAAGATGGCCACATCGATGGCCACAGGGGACTGGTCAGGTTTGAGGATGGCTACATCGATGGCCACAGGGGACTGGTCAGAATGGGTGGTGGTCAAAGGACAGGGGTCAGAAGTCTGGGCAGCGGCCACTGGACAGGGGTCAGAAGACTGGGCGGCAGCAGCTGGGAATTGGACGAGATCAAGCAGGGTGGCCACAGAGGACCGGACAGACTGGTCGATGGCCGCTGGGGAAAGGATTGGGCCAGGCCGAGCGGCCACAAGGGAATTGGACAAACTGTGCAGCGGCCACAGGGAACTGGACCGGAGGTGCTGGCAGCAACTGGGGAATGGTCTTCGTGGCCGTGAGTACTGGCAGTGGCTGGGAAACAGCCTCTGTGGCTGTGAGCACTTGCAGCGGCTGGGAACAGCCTCCATGGCCATGAGTGCTGGCAGCAGCAGGGGAACGGCCTCCGTGGCCGTGAGCGCTGGCCCTGCTGCCTTCTGGCGGTCACAAGTGGTCTTCTCCACCTCCTGGTGGTCAGTAATGTGCCCCACCATCTCCTGGCGGTAAGTAGCGAGCTCTGGAGTTCAGTCTCTGAAGCGTGATCTCCACCACTGCAAAAAATCTTGCTTAGCACCTCAGTGGAAGCCCGAAAGGAAGAGCTGTTTTAACTGGGTCACATCAAAGCACCACCTGTGGGGCTTACTGACCAGCTCCATAGCGTAGACACCAAAACCACGGCCGTTCTGGGAGATGGCCATGGTGTAGTTGAGCTGGGTGGTACTTTGAGAGACCGGTTCCTTTCGGGCTGGAAAAATGCCCATTGCCTCTGCTGGATCCATTTTTGGTTGAATTGTTCTGTCATGACTAAGAGAGCAAGGCAGGACCCAAACGCAGGGAGGCAAGGATATGGGCTTTATTTACAATAACAATGAGTAAAAACCAAAACACCTGCAAGGGGGAAAAACAGAAACAGATTGATAAACTTGAAAAACTCAAATAAACCAGCAACCAACTGAAGTTAATAACAGAAACAGGAACAGTAACTAACTGACTAGAGACAAACATTTGGCAGCATGAACTACAAACGATTCAACACAGGACTCAACACGAGGGGTGCTTAAGAAGGGAGTGGGTTGACAGGGAGTAGGTGCCACCGATGATGGGATAATTGGAGAACGAGCTGTTGTCTGGGTAACGGAGCTGGAGTTCTCCACGTGGCACCTGCAAAACACAAGAGGGAGAGAGAGACAAAACCAACACAGGAAAACACTCAGACAAGACAAATTGACAGTCAGAGGAGGCACAGTCAGGCCAGTCTGTGACACTTAGTGGTTGTTAGTGTGTTGAGATATGGTTGCTAGATGTTTTTAGTGGTTTTTAGTGTGTTGTTGTACAGTTTCTAGGGTGTTCTGCATGGTTGCTAGGATTTTCTGGGAGGTTGCTTTGTGATTCCTTACTGGCCCAAATCAAAAGAGCCCACACCCAAGTCTTTATAACATTCTGATCCCTAGATTGTTTCCCATTTCATTGTTCACCAGGCAATGTCATAGTCAGATCTCTTAGAAAAGAAATACACACCTCTCCTCAACAAGCCACACAATTTGAGGGATCATTCATGTCCATAGCACAAATGGTGTATATTTCACATCAAAGTTTAATACTTATGGTTATGGGTCTGTTCAAATCCTTAACCCTAAGTATTAGCAATACTAATAGTGATATTGTCCCTAGCAAGTACCCCTGAAAATCACTGTGTACAACATTTCATTCAAAATGTTCAACAGTTACTGCACAAACAGTCACTACTACAGGCCGACCGAAGTACACTCATGACTGAATCAGTAGAGCACTTCTGCGCTCTTGAGGGATTGAAAAGGAAAAACAGGTGAGATCTTGGTGAAATTGCTCTCTGCTTGTAGGGGCTTTCAGCTGAAAAAAACTTGAGGTTTGGATGAGGTAGATGTATTTCAGTTGACTAGAAAGAAAGGTAGAGGAGGTTCAAGCACTATATAGGCCAGACTTCAGTTTCAAGAGCCCATTTTGAACTGGTGGACAAGATCAGTGTTTAAAGTAAACATGAGTGGCATTTGCAACTCATTTTACATCCGTAATGTGATGTACTGTATTTCTGAATGAAAGAGAATATTCGTTTTTTTAAGGAAAAATATGTAGATGTGACTGTTTGATGGATAATTTGAAATGTCCATACCAGAATAGACCCAGACCTGAAAGCAGGTTTGCAGCTGATTGTAGAGATGAAAGTGATACCTGATTGGACGATTCAGTAATGCACTACCTGAATGGTCAATGAAACAATAACCTAACCCTAACCTACTCCTAAACCTAACCTTAACAAATCATGTAGCGCTTTATTCAGAAATATGAATGAGTACTCACCTGTCATCCTATGTTTTGAAAATCCATGGCCGGGAATGTTTTGTAATTGTACCGTAACGAACCTTGCTTAAAGGAATAGTTCGCCCAAAAATGAAATAAAATTGCTGATCATTTACTCACCCTCTGGCCATCCAAGATGTATATGACCTTCTTTCTTCATCAGAACAGGAATTAAGATTTTTAGGAAAGTATCACAGGTTTTTAGCTTCATCCAGTGCAAGTGAATGGACACCAATTTTTGATGGTCCAAAAAGCATATTTAGGCAGTATCAAAGTAATTCACATGACTCCAGTCGTGAACTGTTTGGCATGGTGGTGGACCAAGTGCTTATATTTTCCCCACCCATGCAGCCAAGATGAAGTCAGCCAAAATTAAAAGTCATTTCAGAGGTGGAGCTAGTTAAGAAATATTATAATAATTTTTTTCTTTGCAATAACATTATATGTACAGTATATGCATTTTGTACAATATGCACAGCACAATATTGTATATAGATATACAATACAGTAAGACCAGGATTGTGTATTCAGACAGTGAATAGGGTCAATGTTGATTTCATGTTGTTGATGTTTATCCGCTTTATTTCATTATTTTCCAAATTCTGTTTTATTCCATCACAAATTCTGTTGTCTGTTTTATTTTTTCTGAATTCCATATGACAGTTTAATTCAATTTTATCATCAAAAGGGTGTCTAATTAAATTTATTTAAACTTTAATAAAACGAAAATAGAAAAATGTATTTACAACAAAACCTTGCATTTAAAAAAAAAAAAACATTTATCATATGATGTACTTTTACACAGATCCTCACAGCACAATCTAAATACAACATTGGAGTTCTTTTTGTCAAAGAAAGTGCTGCACAGCAGAGCATCACAGATGTGAGATTTGACTTGAATATAATAACAATTTTATTTTTATAACCACAGAGAGCAATACATAACTACACAGCAGTGATATATTTTTTGTCATAATTGTTTTTTCATTTAAATTTAGCTTTTATTTTGGTGGAAAACCGAATGAAGCCCTTTCAGTTTGTACTGTACGTTTTGGATGACAGCTTTACACCTCTAGTGTGATTATTAAACCACAATAATCTGTGATTTAATTAAATAAATATGTAGTCTGTATGTGCTGAAAGCTTCAAGGTGAAAGTGCGCTCTGCTCTCTGTCATTTACTACACACAAGAGTGATGCTCCTGATGTGGTGTTTTCAGTGTATGAGTAGCCGGCTTCACACATTCACTTTGAAGTGCGCAGCACATGAAGACTATATTTATTGAATTAAATCGCAGCCTTTGCGGTTTAATAATCACACTATGATATATAGCAATTTTAATTTGCGTGCTGAATGTTTACACAATGACATTTGTATGTCAGACGGTACCTATTGGTTCTTGGTATCAGAGCAAATTTTTCCGAGAACGATTACACGTACGTGAGCGAGATATCGGACCTGATATCTGATACAAGTATCTGAATCAGGACATCCCTATTAGCATTAAATGTGAAACAACAGTAGGTAGGTTAAAGTGGGTGGGGGACCTGGTCTTTCAGGAAATTTCCGTTGTATGCATCAGTCCATTCCAGGATGGGAGAAGTGTGTTTTATGGAGAAATAGAGAGCACTGGTGTGGGACTGGACTGGAGCAGGAAGCTGGCTGGTTCACACGGACAAAAACAGTAATGACTGGTTCCACGGATGACATAACTGTCATCATCCACCCCAACTCCCTTCTACAGAATCTCTTTCTCTCTCAATGTCAATGTCTGACCTACTGTAGACATGAGTTGACTTCAGTTGGGAGAAAACAAAATCAAATCAAAAACTTTTATTGTCACACAACCATATACACAAGTGCAATATTGTGTAAAATTCTTGGGTGCAGTTCCAAGCAACAGAGTAGTCGTGACAGTGATGAGACAATTTACAATAAACATCAGATTTACAACACAATTTAAAATCTAATATACACATAATTACACATAACACAATATACAAATAATAACATACAATGTACAGTATACAATACACACAATATAGAATACACATTATACAATAAAAAAGTATATATAGTATATATAAAATGTACAGTAGGTTGTATTGTACTGTATTGACATTCAGGCTGTTGGTTGATAGTAAGTTGCCAGTGTGTTGTTAAGAGAGAATATAACATAATAATAATATAATTTATGACAGTCCGGTGTGAGATATAAGAGTAAGAGTAATAAAGTGCATTGCTGATGTATTTTGATCATGGGAGATCAAGAGTTCAAAAGTCTGATTGCTTGGGGGAAGAAACTATCATGAAGTCGACTGGTGTGGGTCCTGATGCTGCGATACCGCCTGCCTGATTGTAACAGTGAGAACAGCCTATGGCCCGGGTGGCTGGAGTCTCTGATGATCCTCCAAGCTTTTTTCTCACACCGCCTGGTATATATGTCGTGGAAGGAGGGAAGCTCACCTCCGATGATGTGTCTGGCAGTTCACACCACCCATTGCAGTGCTTTGCAGTTGTGGGCTGTGCTGTTGCCGTACCAGGCAGAGATGCAGCCAGTCAGGATGCTCTCTACAGTGCAGGTGTAGAACCGTGTGAGGATGTGGCGGTTCATTCCAAACTTCCTCAGCCATCTCAGGAAGAAGAGACGCTGATGAGCCTTCTTCACAACGACTTCAGTGTGGATAGACCATGTGAGTTCCTCAGTGATGTGGACACCCAGGAACTTGAAGCTGCTGACTCTCTCCACTGGTGCTCCATTGATGGTGATGGGACTGTGTTTTCTATCTCTTCTCCTGAAGTCCACCACAAGCTCTTTGTCTTACTGACGTTTAGGGAGAGGTTGTGCTCCTGACACCAGTGTGTCAGAGTGTGCACCTCCTCTCTGTAGGCTGTTTCATCATTGTCAGTGATCAGACCTACCACCGTCGTATCATCAGCAAACTCCATGATGGCATTGGAGCTGTGTGTTACCACACAGTCATGTTTGTACAGGGAATACAGGAGTGGGCTGAGAACACAGCCCTGCGGGCTCCAGTGTTGAGGGTCAGTGATGAGGAGATGTTGCTGCCTATTCTAACCACCTGGTGTCTGCTTGACAGGAAGTCCAGGATCCAGCTGCACAGCGAGAAATTTTAAGCTCATCAAGTTTCTCATCAAGCTTGGAGGGCACTATGGTGTTGAATGCTGAGCTGTAGTCTACAAACAACATTCTCACATAAGTGTTCTTTTTTTTTCCAGGTGGGAGAGAGCAGTGTGTATTGTAGATGCAATGGCATCATCAGTGGAGCTGTTGTTGCGGTAAGCAAACTGCAATGGGTCCAGTGATGGAGGCAGCACAGAGCAGATGTAATCTCTGATTAGTCTCTCAAAGCATTTGCTGATGATGGGGGTCAGAGCAACAGGACGCCAGTCATTTAAACAAGTGATTTTGGATTGCTTTGGAACAGGCACAATGGTGGACATTTTAAAGCATGTGGGGACTACAGACAAAGAGAGGGAAAGGTTGAAAATGTCCAAAAAAACACCAGCCAGTTGGTTCACGCACGCTCTGATGACGCGGCCCGGAATGCCGTCTGGACCCGCGGCTTTGTGGATATTCACCCGTCGGAAGGATCGGGTTACATCCGCTACAGAGACGGAGAGTGAACTAACCTCTGTAGCTTCGGCCGCGAGAGCTCTCTCCGCGAGGGCGGTGTTATTTCCCTCGAAACGAGCATAAAAATTATTTAGCTCATCCGGGAGAGAGGCAGCGGTGTTCACGGCGGAGTTTTTATTCCCTTTAAAGTCTGTGATGATATTAATTCCCTGCCACATGCTTCTAGAGTTGGTGGTGTTGAACTGTCCTTCAATCTTGTTCCTGTACTGACGTTTTGCTGTTCTGTTTTTCAGAGGGCATAACTGGCTTGTTTATGCTCCTCCGCATTCCCGGTATTAAAAGCGGAGGTTTGCGCATCAAGTGCTGCGTGAACATCACTATTAATCCAAGGTTTCTGGTTCGGGTAGATCCGTATTGTTCTGGTCGGAACGACGTCCTCCGCGCACTTTCTGATGAAACACGTTACGCTATCAGCGTAAAGCTCGATGACGTCATCAGAGGCGGACCGGAACATCTCCCAGTCCGCGTCATCAAAACAGTCTTGTAGCGTAGAGTCTGATTGGTCCGACCAGCACTGGATCGTTCTGAGGGTGGGTGCTTCCTGTTTCAGTTTCTGCCTGTAAGCAGGCAGAAGCAGAATGGAAGAGTGGTCCGATTTGCCAAATGGAGGGCGGGGGAGCTTAAACACTGCTTAAACTGAAGGAGGGTTATTTCAGGTGCTCAACAACAGGGTTGTTATGATTAAATGCAGGTTAACTTAATGTTATGAAAGTTGTTGTGAAGTTATAATCAGCTACACTAATTAAAATAAAATCATACAGTTACTTTCTACTTTATTTGAATATAATAGTAGTTTGTTTGTTTGCATTCATAATCTTTCATCAAAATGTAATAACTTGCTCTGCCTTTAATAAACTTTCATTTTCAAGTAACATCCAAAAGCCGTTAAGGCTATTGGTTAATGTTAGTCAAAAGCCAAATAGCTTTTTTAGACTACTTTTATAGGCAAAGCAATTTCAAAAAGCTTAGCAACTGTAGCTTGCAATAATTTTATGTCAGTTAAAGGAATAGTTCACCCAAAAATGAAAATTCTCTCCAGATGCCATCCCAGATGTGTATGACTTTCTTTCTTCTGCAGAACGCAAACAAAGAATTTTAGAAGAACATCTCAGCTCTGTAGGTCCATACAATGCAAGTGAATGGTGACCAAAACTTTGAAGCTCCATAAATCACATAAAAGCAGCATAAAAGTTATCCATAAGACTACAGTGTTTTAATCCATGTCTTCTGAAGCAATCCAGTCGGTTCTGGGTGAGAACAGACCAAAATATAACTACAAGCCACTACAATGGCAAGATGTACAGTGAAAAAGGAGCTACATTTAGTTCTGTTCTCACCCAAAATCGATTCATGAGTTTGCATGTCCACATAGCTCCTGAAGTACAAATGGTAAGCAGATTGTTAACAGTAAACAAATTTGTCTTGCTGTCCATAAAGGAGGGGCTCGAGCATAAGGGGCTTGAGAATGTGGTTCCGCTCGAGCTCTAAGTTCCCCACCCTTCAGGACTGCTTAATTAAATTTAGTTAAGGTTAATAATAAAGGAGGAGTAGGGGTGGTGGAGGGATACCGGAAGAATCGTCACGGGAGTGAGGTAAGCGGCTGCTTATGTATGTGCTTGCATTATGATTGACAGGACTAGCTTGACAAGCTCCTCCCAAACCTTTGTTTAGAACTCCATTTATATAATTTAAGAAGACATGGATTAAACCACTGGAGTCATATAGATTACTGTTATGCTACCTTTATGTGTTTTTTGGAGCTTCAAATTTTTGGTCACCATTCACTTGCATCATATGGACCTACAGAGCTGAGATATTCTTTTAAAAATCTTCGTTTGTGTTCTGCAGAAGAAAGAAATTTTGGGTGAACTACCCCTTTAATGTTAATTTAATGTAGTTTACAGCAATAAGAGCAAAAACAATTCATTTGAAAAAGAAGCACGAGTATTAGTATACGTTGAGATGGTCTCAGGGCATCTCACTTGTCCTTCAGCCTCCACATCCCGGTTCAAAGGCACCCTCAAGGTCTTAGTTCTGATATGGAATGCCCTTTTTTTTTATGATTACCAATCAATTCCCAATGGACAAAAGTCCCACCCTAAATTTTTTCTCATTGGATATTCTGTTTCACATTACGATAGTAAAATAGGTTTGCAAATGCTGTTTCATGTTGACTTTAAACACCACACCAGCCAATATATACTACTATATATACATAGTGGCGGCCAAAAGTTTGGAATAATGATTTTGCTCTTATGGAAAGAAATTGGAACTTTTATTCACCAAAGTGGCATTCAGCTGATCACAGGACATTAATAACATGAAATATTACTATTACAATTATTTTTTTTTTGTATTTTTTTTTTTCAGAACTTCTTAAACTACTTCAAAGTGTTCTCATCAAAAAAATCCTCCAGGTGCAGCAATGACAGCTTTGCAGATCATTGGCATTCTAGCTGTCAGTTTGTCCAGATACTCAGGTGACATTTCACCCCACGATTCCTGTAGCACTCGCCATAGATGTGGCTTGTCGGGCACTTCTCATGCACCTTACAGTCTAGCTGATCCCACAAAAGCTCAATGGGTTTAAGATCCATAACACTCTTTTCCAATTATCTGTTGTCCAATGTTTGTGTTTTTTTGCCCACTCTAAACTTTTCTTTTAATATTTCTGTTTCAAAAGTGGCTTTTTAATTCTTCCCATAAGGCCTGCACCCCTGAGTCTTCTCTTTACTGTTGTACATGAAACTGGTGTTAAGCGGGTAGAATTCAATGAAGCTGTCAGCTGATGACATTTGAGGCTAGAGACTCTTATATACTTATCCTCTTGTTTAGTTGTACATCTGGCCTTCCACATCTCTTTCTGTACTTGTTAGAGCCAGTTGCCCTTTGTCTTTGAAGACTGTTGTGTACACCTTTGTATGAAATCTTCCATTGTTTGACAGTTTCAAGCATTGTATAGCCTTCATTCCTCAAAACATTGACTGACTGATGAATTTCTAGAGAAAGCTGTTTCTTTTTTGCCATTTTTGATCTAATATTGACCTTAAGAAATGCCAGTCTATTGCATACTGTGGCAACTCAAAAACAAACACAAAGACAATGTTAAGCTTCATTTAACAAACAAAATAGCTTTCAACTGTGTTTGACATAATGGCACGGGATTTTCTAGTACCAAATTAGCAATTTAGCATTAGTGCAGGGACAGCTAAATTCTGGTGCTGTTTTATACACAAAGTACACAATGGCAGAGGTGAGAGGAAGGTTCCATAACTGGAACTGGACTTGCAGTTTTTCAGTGTATGAATTCAAAAAGGTACAAAAATAAAATAATAATAAATAAATAAATCATAAATGTTATTGAATAATACATTTTAATACTAATTGCATTCATACAGCAGAAACTGTTATGCTGCTCTTTTTATTTCTGCTAAATAGTGTGTGCATGTTCTTCTTTATTTACCATATAAACAAGCTTTGATCGTAGTTAACACTTCTTGTTTATCAAAGAGATTTGCTCAAATGTTTAACTACATTTTTTAATTATGCTGTGATGATCTTTGTAAGTGTCTGTGCTGCAGTTCAACTACAGCTCGCCCACATAGTGTTATAAAAGTCCTGTCAGATGCCTTTTCTACCTCCTCATAGTACAGCTTTATTTATTTTTATATGTATGTGTTTCTATAGTGACAGTACTGGTAGCAGTCAAGAACAGGACAGCCCACCACCCCCTCCATGCATGCTTGAGAATGTTGACATGATGTTGTTTTCACACATTTCACCAACATTAGTACAAATAGTGAAAGGACTTTAAATACTGTTTTTAGGATTAGTTCAAATACTTAAAGGACAAAACTGAGAAGTAATTTCATGTGACAAGCTAAGCATCTACATTATCTGTCACAATGCAAACAGAATATCAGAATGAGCAAAGATTACTCTAGAGACGAACAGCACACAGAAACCTCTATAATCGAAGCAATGGCTAAACATGTTTTATTAGTTTGTTGGTTATGTGATTAACAGCACTTTGGCACACCTATAAATATATTGCCAAATATAAGCAGACACACAATTGTGATAAAAGTTTCAAACAAATGCTAAGGCAAAACCAAAGTCAACATTTTTCTGTCTTTAATCTGGTATAATGGTACTCTGAATGAGTTATAACAACTCTTGAGTAACACTAGCACACAAAGCGGCAAGAATTCAAAAAAATGTCCTTATTTTTTTATTTATTTATTATTTATTGAAAGCATTTCAGATGAAAAAGCAAACACTGTACCTTCATAACAATCCCAGTAGTTACACCATGTGAAATAGATATTTATTAAATCAGTAGAATTATATTAGTCAAACATACTATATTGAAATAAACTTGGTAAAGGGGATGTTTAATATTTGCAATTTGCTTAAAATAAGAAAAATTAGTTATTTGACTATTATTAGTATTATCTGAAACAGAATAAGTTTGGAGATCGCAAGGGAAATGTCAGAAATATGTATTTTTGTCGAACTGCCATGTTACATTCTTTGAGACCTTACCATATTTCTATATGACCTTTTCATTTAAACAAATCTGGTTCCATGTGAGAAGTATGTTGAAGAGTTATCACACTCTGAACTTCCTTTTGGGAAGTTCAAAGCTCACAAAGCCAATTGGGTCCCTTCCTCATTTTCATCTTGCCAGTAAACTCTCATTTAGCAACATGTAAACAACCTAAGATCTTATAGGGTAATAAAAATAGCAAAGCTATCTTCCCAACAGCTATAGATAGGAGATAGAGGCAAAGAAAAGAGAAAAGGCAGGCAAAATCCGGACTTCTTCCTCATGCAACTATCTGTATTCTTAAGAGCATCTTCTCTGATAACATAGGCTTTTTGAGAGCTGTACTAGAAAGAAAGAAAGAAAGAAAGAAAGAAAGAAAAAAGGAAGAAAGAAAGAAAAGGGAAGGAGGGAGTATTTAATGATTTGTTAAAGGAATAGTTCACCCAGAAAAGAAAATTCACTCATCATTTACTCACCCAGATGTGTATGACTTTCTTTTTTCTGCTGAAGACAAACTACGATTTTAGAAGAATATCTCAGCTCTGTAGGTCCATACAATGCAAGTGAATGGTGGCCATAACTCCAAAAAGCATATAAAGGCAGCATAAAAGTAATCCATACGACTTCAGATGTAAAATGCATGTCTTCAGAAGTGATATGATAGATGTGGGTGAGAAACAGGTCAATATTTAAGTCCTTTTTCACTACAAATTCTTCTCCCTGCCCAGTAGGTTGTGATATGTGAATCACCAAAAACAAAAGAATGTGGAAGTGAAATGAAAGTGGATATTTATAGTAAAAGATGACTTTAATATAGATCAGTTTCACACCTATCATTTCGCTTATGAAGATCTGGATTTAACCATTAGAGTCATATGGATAACTTTTATATTGCCTTTATGTGCTTGTTGGAGCATCAAAGTTCTGGTCACCATTCACTTGCATTAAATGGACCTACAGAGCTGAGATATTCTTCTAAAAATCTTTGTGTTCTGCAGAAGAAAGAAAGTCATACACACCTGGGATGGCATTAGGGTGAGTAACAATAACAAGATAATTTTCATTTTTGGGTGAACTATTCCTTTAAATGCTTGCTTTGGCTTTTTTTTTTTCTGTGATATCTCTAGGCACTGCTAGTAATTTAATTTATTTTTAAAAGACTGCTGCTGTTAAAAATGATCACCAATGGCTAATTGTGATCTTTCTCTAATTGTTGCTGGAGGCTGGATGAGCTTTAAATGAATCCAACTGGTGAGCAATTACTTCTTAACAAAAAAGCTTGATTTCATTTGACCACACAAAGCTGTTTCTAAGAGCCAATTCAGTTCCCTTCCAGTATTTTCCTTCCTCATTATAACATATGTGTACAGATGTCCATGAAATGACAGAAATGACTGCAACATTCCTAACTTCTGTTGTGTAAAAATATCTTATTTTACATTTAAAGGTTTCTGGATGAGTATCTTACAGGTGAGCTACAGGTGATCCACTGTGATGTTGTAAAGTATGACTACAGTTAACTTGATCCCTTTTGCTACCATGTAGTCTAAAAGTAGATAAGGAAATGAAAGGATTTGGGTATATTGGGCTTGTTTCACATTTAAAACACAAGGTAAACCCAACTACTTTAACAGAAATGGCTTTGATTAGCTATATGATGCTCCATTTAATAACAAATGAACACACAAGTCACAAAATAGTTATTGGGATGTGCAAATTAAATAAATAATGAAAAAAAAATTGCAAATAAAAGTGCAAATAAAATGTCAATATTACATAATTGAAACTATTTTAAAATAATTATTATAGGCTAATCTTTCCTTATTGTCATTAATGTTTTCCTTTCTCAAAAGAAAAAAAAAATTTCCTTTATTTTAGAGCATGTCCTCAATAGTAAGGTAATGATAGTAATGATATAAGGATGCATATAATTGAATTCATAATATTAATGTATTCACGCAGCTCAAGTATTACAGCAATTACAATACAACTACATCATATCATAAATATTCTATTAGTGACTACTGATGGCACTATAGCAACGGATTCACATTTCCCGAGTGGGTGTTAAATTGAAAACATCTCCGCTGCCTCCCTCGTGTGGAACACTGAAGGAGAAGGTGTGCGGGTCACCTGTCATCACTGGCTCATACAGCACTGCGGGAAATTTACATAATCCTCTCTAGTAGTGAGAGAGAGAGAGCAGGCATTGTTTATTATGCTTTGTCATAAATCTACTGGCTTTTGCGCTCATATATATATATATATATATATATATATAAATTATTATTATTATTATTATTATTATTATTAATTTTCAATTGCATTATAATTTCAAATAAAAACAGGCATCATCCAGTGGTTCATAGCTTACACGAAAACAGCAGAATGGCTGCAATGCAATGCTGAACAACGATGGGAGATGTGGATAGGGGCTGTCTTTGATCTTAAAATACCTTCTAACATTAAAACCACACTCCATTGCTTTGATTTCTCCAACCGCTACCAAGTCGCGACAACAAAATCCAGACGTTCCCTAAGCGTGCCACATCGCTACGTGCTAGAGAGCGCACCTTTTCTTCTTTTCCGCTTTACCATCTGTCCCTTTCTTCCATTTCACGCACAAGCAACGGACATTCGCCCTTCAGATGTGCAGCCGTATCCCCCCCACACACACCCACCTCTCTCTCTCTCTCTCTCTGTCTGTCTCTCTCTCTCTCTCTCTCTCTCTCCTCCCGCTGCAGTCCCTTTCTTTTCCCATCCCTCTCCGACTCTGATTCGCACGATGCAGACGCTCCCTAGCGCCGACTGTTTCCCCCCTCCCCCACCCGCAAAGCTCCTGTTTCACTCAAAGATGGCGTCAGCTCTGGAGCCACTGGTCTCTGGCTGCATTTCTCGGGCTTGTTGATGTCTGTGTTTCGAGCGCATTCTGGCACATTCTCCTCGACCACTCGACCCGAGATTCCGGTGAGTAGTTCATAATCAGATGCTAGGTTTAAAATGCTTGTTAGTCCGAGCTGGACTGAACGTGCTTCTGTCTTTCAGGGAAGGAGAAGGTAGGTAGAGGGAATGAGGGGGGAGGGAATCGGGGGGAGTGAGCGAGCTAGCCGAGGCCTAACTACTTCCCTCGGCGGGCCGCGTCTCCTCCGCCACTACCGCAGGCTGTCCGGTTAGCTAGGGATGATGGTTAACAGTAAGATGGGAATGAAATGCTGGAAGGAGCGCTACTGAGCAGTCGAACATCCCGCGTGCGGATTTTTTTCTAGTGCTTATCCGTGGCAGAGATTGGGGCCGCGCGCCGTGTCAAACGTTGGCGGGAGGGGAGGGAGGGAGGGATGGAGGGAAGGAAGGAATCTTGGCATTCTGTTTTAACGGCTGAAGCGCGCTAGCAGCGGTAGTCAGTGGTTACGGGGCATTGTGCGTTTCGTTAGGACGCGCTGTTTCTTAACATAATATCAGGTTGGAACAAACTGTGAAAAATATTCGTCAAGTATTAAGTGTTTAAATCGCAGGCGCTGGTTTGAGAACAGCGGGACGGAGCGGTATGGAGGCAACATTGTCCTCTTCCTCAGCTGCACGTTGCTTGTGTTTTGGATCGTGTGGGAGCTTACAACATCCTCTTTTCAGTTTACATTGTGTGGAAAGCCAAATCATACCCACAATGACCCTTAATGCAAATATTTACAAGCGTTAAAGCATTCAAACTACTGTTTGTAGCCTAATATTGTTTACATTTTCCAGTTCAAGTCCTGTTGCTGCAACAGATAGCTAACTGTGTTTTGGTTGTAGGTTGATATGTTTGTTTACTACTAGCCTTGTGTTGACATTTTTGGCTAGCTTTTCTTGTACCACAGTTTGATAAACCCCTAATTTCAAAATAATATCCCACTATAAGTGTCTATATATACTATAAGGTGTGAAATTGCATTAGGTCAATTTTAAAGTAATAAAAGACATTGCATTACAAAATAGACATTTTATTATGTTTTGATTTTTTTTTTTAAGACAGGGTTGCATATAAACAGTGTTTTTGTTTTATCTCAATCTTATAACTTTATTAATGATGCGTCAGTCATTCTTAGCATAAGGCTATTCGGAATAATCATGTATTGTTATAAACGCAATAAGGTTTTTTAAATGTTTAGAACTGTTAAGCTTTTCATGGGGTGTCTTGTGGTGGCATATTGTTTTGATTTTGTTTAGAATGTCTGCATGGTTGTTACTAGGTAGTATTTACTTTAGCTTGTACTTAAACTGAAGCCTGTTTGATTGTATGTTGTCTAAATGCAGAACTTAAAATTTGCTTGCTCTTGTCACACTTTTCTGAAGCACAGTGTAAAGTTCTAGTTCACTGCTGTTGTGCAGTAGACGCTCATTGATGTGTTGTCATTTATTGAAGGGTTTGTGACATCTGCCTTTAACTTTTCTTTGTCTTTTGCAATTTTATTTTTTGCTTCACCATTGCTACATATTTATTTATTGGTTGTATGGTGTTTATTACTTTGATTCTTACTCTTATCTTTTTGTCTTTGTGTGCATGTTGCAGGAGCTTCTAAAGAAGGTATAGTAAACAGATTTTGAGCCTGCATTGCTTCCTGGACTGAGGAATCTGTTGTGGACCACCCTTCCCAGCTGAGCTAGGAGGAGCTGAGACGAAGGACTGGACTATTGAATGATATTCTCACACTTGAAGCTTTTATTTCCCCAGCGGAAGAAAAGGATATCCATCTGCTTAAGTCCCCAAAGCAATTCCATTTAATTTTTCACAAAGATGCTCCATCTAAACGGATAACACTAAGCACTGGAACTAAGGATTCTACCTGACTCACTGTTTTTGAGACAGGCAGAAAATAAGACACCCAAGGCTCTTTTCAGCTGGCCTATATGGAAACAGTGTTTTGCAATTTTGTTTTCTCTTGGAGTAATTGCTGTGTCTGCCTGTTGCATACCTTCCTCCTTTGCTTTGGTGTGTCCACCCTTCAAGGAGAAGGGTTACTGGGATAAGGGGATCTGTTTTAGGTTGGTTGACTGGGGGGGTGGGGGGTGGGGGGGGTGGGGGGGGGTTTAGGGAGCCTATGCTATGGTGATCGGCTCCCTCTCTAACAGCTTCTGCTTAGGCACAGAGAGCCTTTCTGCACCACCCCGGGACAAAGGATAGCCTCCTAGACGAAAAACAAAGAGGAGGAGGTGGAGGATAAGGCAGCACCAGGGCTGAGGCCACTGGGTGCTTCCTAACGGTTGTAAGAGTGTGTTGGGCTGTGGCCCAACGGTATCGCAGCAACCATGGTGAAGCTGGCCAACCCGTTGTATACGACCTGGATTTTGGAAGCCATCAAAAAGGTGAAAAAGCAAAAGCAACGGCCGTCTGAAGAGCGCATCTGCAATGCTGTGTCAATGTCACATGGGCTTGACCGCAAGACGGTCCTGGAGCACCTTGAGCTCAGTGTTAAAGATGGCTCTATACTCAAGGTGTCAAACAAAGGGCTTAACTCTTACAAGGACCCCGATAACCCTGGACGTTTGGCGTTCCCGAAGCCCAGGGTGGGAGGAGGTGGAGGGAGTTCCAGCACCTCCAGCTCCACCAAAAAACCTAATCTGGACTGGAACAAACTAATCAAGCGCTCTCTGGAAGGGCTTCACGAGCCTGGCGGTTCTTCTTTAAAGAGCATTGAACGCTTTCTGAAATGCCAGGCTGATGTTGCGGGTTTTCTGTCTGGCAGTGGCTCTATGGGGCCAGGCCTTTTCCACCAGCAGCTCCGGCTGGCCCTGAAGAGGGCCGTCGCTCATGGACGGGTGGTAAAGCTAGGCCCGCTCTTCCGTTTGGTTAGCAGAAGTTCTCATAATGATGGGACTGGGTGTGTATCTCTGGATTCTCTGCCACCAGTGCGTCTGCTGCCCCACGAACAGGATCGGGTGAGATCATGAACTTTTATTATGAGTTGAATCACAGTTCTTTAGGGTGGAGTTCTGTTTGTGTGTGCGTGTAGTGCTCCCAGTCCCAGCAAACTTTCAGTTTCTCTTTTCTGATGATCTGTTTTTTACACATTTCACTTCTGTTTTCAGGATAGGCTGTCAACTTTTCAGTAAGCAAAAAGTAGTTAGTCTTTGGCTATGTTCTAAATAGTATACTAACATACTATTGCTTATTCTGCAGTTTGAGGGTGCACAGTGTGGAAATTTTTTGTAAGCATAGAATACCGGGATGACCAACTACATTTCCCAGAATGAGCAGTAAAAGACTGAGCTTACTGTAGTGCATCAAAGCCCTTTCAAGGAAAGTCGTTCCACTCTGCGTTTATCTTTGGAATGCTCTTGGACATCTGTTTTCTATGGATACAAGCGGCATAAAAGTACAGCTCCTATCTGCTTTAATGGGGAAAAACTGAGATCTTTAAAACGGATGGTCAAGATTACGATCAAAGAACATATTTCAAATCAGTAGTTATATCTAAAAACAATGGTATCTTAGATTATGCTTTTCAGCTCAGATCACGCAAAAATATCCAATTCATTTAAATACCAGTGCTCCGTATCGTTCTGACTGTGTGGAGTACTGTATCCCACAATGCTTCAACTTTATCTATTTCTAGTGTGATGAATGAACCATAAGTAATATCAGCTGTGTTATTTTCAACCACTTTCTGGGCTCATTTGATTGGACTTCCAAAAGTTAAGGGAAGTCTTAACTCTGATGCTTTGTTTTTTATTTACACAAGTGTCGCAGGTAGATTACGTTTCTGTGGAGAAAGCCGTTTACTGACCGAGCCGCATGTATACGGGGGTAAAGAGAAAGCCAATAACGCAGTGCATATAAACGCATATGATGATTGCGAGTCTTAAGCAGCTTTCTCACAATAAACGGCTTTCTGGTGTCCATGTATACGAGGCCAGTATTTCTATTGGCAGTAGAGCATATTTGCCCATGACATAAATTTGGGCAATAGGAAACACTTAAAGGGATAGTTCACCCAAAAATGAAAATTCAGTCATTGTTTACTCACATCTGTGTTGTTATAACCCTGAATGACTTTCTTATTCTTAACACAAATGGAGAAATTGTGAAAAAATGTGCTCAGTAATGTCATACAATGGTAGTTAATGGTGACTACCTCATCAAGCTTCAAAAGAACGCAAAAGTATAATTCAGAAATCTAATAAATTATTCAATGAGAATCATAATTATGTAAGCATATGATAAGGTTTGGTGAGAAACTGAAATCGAATGTATTATTTAGTGAAAATATTCATTGACCGTTGATCTCTTGTACGCGTTCATGATAGGGTACGAGAGCAACAGTGCACGCAGCCCTCTCGCGATATTGGGGCGTTTTTAGATAAGTGGTATGATCGCATTCATATTTGCAGGCTCGCGAGCGCAATTATTATGGTATAATGCATTTCTCCTATCTGCATGTGTCCAAATACACCACCTTCAGAGAGCAGCTCACATTCTTCACATCTCTTGCAACGCATCTGCGGGCTCACGGCAGACAAATGCTAATATTCATTACATCATTGCACAGTCAGTGCCTCCGCGGGAGGCAAACAAGTGTTGTTCTTTGAATGGCAAGTTTTCATGGTAAATCCAAAGAGAACTGTTGGGAAAGGTAAATTCCCACAGTGAGGTTTTCGAGTTGTTACCTATTTACAGTGTTAAACAGCTGCTGCTTGTACGCACATTGATGAAGTAATTGGACTGCAGTTTGGACCCAAATAATATGTGAACACAGACCATTGCGGGCAGTGGGAGGGGGAGGAAACTAACTCCGGTTTGGTCCAAGCAATGGATCCAAGTGTGAAAGCACCCTAAGAATCGATCTCGATCTCATCGGCCCACTTTTCCAAGATGATCTAACTAATCTAAATATGAATCAGTAACCAGCCCACAAATGCACACAGCAAACACGAGTCCATCATATCAGCGGAAGAGAAAGTTATGACATTTTGATTAGATTACGAGGTCAGTTTTTTTTTTATAAAATAGCAAATATGCATGGATGAATCATTCACAATAAGACCAGTAACATGCATTAATAAAATAAGGTACATTTTTATTTCAAGCTGGTTTTAAACCGAAATGATCAGCTACACGTGCAAAATGATTGACATCCAGAAAGCACATAAGATTCTTCTGATTGGCTGATCAAAGAATACGTCCACAACCCACATCGTGTTCAATGACACACTTTTTAAAGTTTGATCCACAATAAATGCATAATTTGCACACACCACCTCCCCCGCCCTTCAACCACCATACAACATTGTTCCCGGTGGTAATTACCCTTAACCACCGCGGTGGTGGTAAATTTCCCCTGCAACAGCCCTAATTGGTAGCAACTACTGAAATTTTTATATCCTAACGACCCTAGTAAACAGTATAGAGCTGCATATTTTATAAACAGATGTGGCTTATTTGTCGCATTTTTTTTTTTCATGGAACGCAAACAGAAAATGAAAAACTGTTACACACGATTACTTAAAGCCAATAATCCTGATTAAAACAAGCCCAAATGCTATGTGATACGTGATAGCCGATAATACTGATTAAAACAAGCCCAAATGCTATGTGATACGTGATAGTGTAGTGATGCACCGAAATGAAAATTCTTGGCCGAAACTGAAAATTCTGGACACACTGGGCCAAAACCGAAACCAAAAATAATAATTTAATTTAAGTAAACAAATCCTAAATGTTATATTACATTACAAACGTAATTAAGCCAAGTTTGTTTCACATAAATTCTGCATTTTCTTTGTCAGTGTTTCATACCGAAGTGATGTCTGCTGCTCCCAGTTCCTAATGCCTGCCGGAGACAACGTTTGTCTTATACACAGATGTGACTTATCGGTGCTTTTTTTTTTTTCTCGTCTCAACAATCTGATTTTGATCAGGTGCAACTTGTAGTCAGGTGCGACTTTATTGCCAGAAAATACGATACTATTAAAAAAACAGAAGGCAGTATGGTGTTTACTGTGCAGTATTCAGTTGTTAGTAAGTTAGTATACCATTCCAGAAATACCTGTAGCCTTAAACTGGCTAAAATGTCCAGAAACACTGGCATTCAATTATGGCTGGGCAAAATGGCCAATAAACATCACAAGAAGAAACACTTTATTCCCTGTGACAGCGCTATTGATCTTGAAAATTTTTTGAACTAAATAGAACATAAAAAAACAGTTTAGATAAGTTTTTAGAGTTGTTGTGTTCAGTCGATAGCTGTATTGCATTGTCAGTGCTGTCTTGTTCTCTACACAATGTTATCATTATAACCGTATAGCTAGCTGCTACATAGCGGCTACAGAGCCTGATTGCCAGATTCCATGACTGCCGAGTTGCCTGCTAATACTTCCTAACAGGCTGATTTCTTGACTGAGATAAAGTTAGCTAGTTGTGTGTATAACCACTTGCATTTTTAGCAAGAAGTACCTAATCCGATCGTTTAGATGTAGAACAAATTGAAAATTACTCAAAAGAAATTTTTTTTTTCTTCTATAAATTTTGGTTTCGTCTTTCTGTCTTCTCTGAATCTGAGCATAGTTTAGCCAAAACGCAAGACAGATCATAGTCTAAGAGACCCAATTTTGGTCATCAAAATTTGGTCATCACCATGGTTTTGACAAAATGTGTAGTTACTGTGTTTTTCAGGGCAGGGCAGGCTAGGTCAAAGGCATTCAAAGGAAGTGTATGTTCATTTTTTGAAATATTTTCTATTAGATGGGAGCTCCTATTACTGTTAGCATTCAGATGGCATGTTAATGACTTTTCAGCATTTTTTCCAAGGTTGTCTGTGCTGTACGGTTAGTCTTGGACAGAGTCACAAAATACTACAGTTGTCATTCATCAATGCCTTTCTTAAGCCAGAGAGACGGTAAAAAGAATGAGAGGTCACATGAGCTTTGCTTCCTGCCGTGGCTGCCAGCTGCAAGATGGGCGGTTGTAAGGTGGGTGGGGAGAAAGAAAGAACGTGTGTGAATGAGAGGGTGTGCTTGTTTTTGTGTTTGGAAATGTTGGAGAAGACCAGGCAGAATTGGTTTATTTGTTAAAAAGAAGGGAGAGGCAGGGATAGGCACTGTGTTGGCAAATGTGTGAGAGGTGAGATTGAGGGTTTTGTTAAAATGTGGTGCTGGTAGAAGTAGGGGTGGGCAATATGACCAAAATCTTATATCATGATATCACTAATTTTATATCACCATAACGATATATATCACAATATAGTTCCATGGTTGATGTATAGTTGAAAAAAATCAGCATGACAGATGACCCATAATTGTTGGCGCATGACACATTGTTTTAGCTGTTGTCCTCGTCAGTGCTGGTTAGAATGTCAGACTCTCTTGTCGTTTGAGATGTTTGACTTCCTCCATAGTGCTTTAAGGTAAACACAAAACTCAGTAGAATTCAAATGGGTCAAGCAAGTTTTGAAATTTGTGCCGCGAATTGCGATAGAGAGAAACCGGGTTGAGGAGTGCAATTGTCTGCGGAGCCCAGTCTGGAAGGATGCTGGAATCGCACGCACTTTCATTCTTCAGAGATAGCGAGCAAAAATCATGTGAAACATAGCTGCGTGTGTCTGATGAGAAGCATGTTCAGAACGTGAGATTAATGTATTTTAATTTGCTTTGGCGACCGCTGAAAAATGGTCAGTACCTAAAAACCCTGTTTCTTCAGTTCTCTCAGTCTCACATAAAGCCGCTCCTCCATTTCACCGATAAAATATGTACCGCGTACAAGTGAATAGAATGAAGTGCACATTTCTTGCACGCCGTTGCGGTTTTGCGTAAACCAATCCAAAATGTATACCGGTTGCCAAATTTCTACCTGTTTATCATGTCTACCGGTATATCGCCCACCCCTAGGTAGAAGAGATCCACACATGCTCAGTCTGATAAACTCCATACCACAGTGTACTAGAGAGAGGGATGTAGAAGGAGAGATAAAGGCTGAACAGCAGACATACAGGCGACAAGAGCAGTATAATACACACCCACTTTTTTGTAACCTGATAAATGGCAGCTCTGCCTTATGCTCCCCAGAGGCTAAACACACACATTCACACACACCCACCCCTCCTATCACATCTAATACGGTCACATCCATGATATGCACTGTAGGGTGTTGGCTGTCAGAATGATGCCATGCTAAATTTGAGCTCCAAGTTTGTGGCTGTTTAAGTCTGTGTTGTGATTAAGGACCTGATTTTGAAGACATTACATGACCACTGCACTCTGTGTGTGTGTGTTGTGTCTGGCTCAGGAATTAAGATTCCCACAAGTGTTTACAACATTGAAATCGCATGACCACTACAGGCAGGATCTTTGGGCGACAACAATTGAAGAAAAGACTTTGCTCTTTTCTTATTTTAGATTGGATTGCTGTGGTGGTGACATGTTGGTGATGCCAAATTCCTCAAATATTTTATAAGTCTCATGTTGCGGAAGTAGTGCATAGTAGAGAAATATAAACTTATTCTGCTTATTTGTTAACTGCTGCAGTTATTACATTTAGAATGCATTGGGCCATATTTAGGGTACTTTATGTCTTAGCCTATGTTTGTTTGCACCTGAACCAGAATTTGATTGCCCCTCCTCCCCTCAGCTAGTTTGTTTCACAGCAGCATGAACTGCATTCTTTTCCAAACCATGATGCATTAGCAATTTCAATGTTTTAGTCAATGTGAGGATTATTACTTGCATTTGTTTACATTTGTCCATCACAATGCATGTACAGTGTTTCGCTTAGGATTACTTTCAGCAGCAGTGCTGTTGTGCGCGTGTCCACAAGCCCGCAACGCCGGACCCTTATTAACACATGTTGGTCAAAGAATAGCTTAAAACGGGTTTCAAACTCAATTTCAGCCAGTGCCACATCAGGGTTTATTTGTGCCCTTAAAGGGCCTGTTGAAAATGTGGCACCAGCACCTGCTTTGGTAGCACCCATGCAATTACCAATAATATTACATGCTATGTGCATTGAAATGGACATTTGACAGTACAGCATTGATTTTGAGGTTTGGATGCAGGTGAAAATTATGATAACAACAGTAACGTGTGTAAAAAATGAACACCTAAATTTGATATGGCTAAATTGATATATTCTGACAGTGTGATTAAGTTGTGTCTTTAAAGATTCCTTTCATCAGGCTCCTACTGATTAAACTACAGTCTTCTCTTGGAATTTCTGAAGGCAAACAAAACAACTTCCATTTTCCTACATTCAGAGAGCATTACAAAAGTGTAGATTTTACACAGATGGAAAACTGATATCTTGGTCCATAATGATGAAAATGCACCATAGTTCTTCCATAGTATCCATAGTTTTAACAATAATATTTGTTATAGTTCATGGTAACCACAGGTAAAACCATGCATGGCTCCTCACTTCCATGATTAGTAACTATGGCTTCTATATAAAGAACTATGGAAAAAACAGCAGTCTAAACACAACCCAATTCCGAAAAAGTTGGGACAGTATGAAAAATGCTAATAAAAACAGAGTAATTTGTAAATTATATTCACCCTTTGCTATATTGAAAGCACTACAGATACACATTATATGATAGTTTTATTTATATGATGTTTTACCTTGTGAATTTAGTTTTTTTGAAAATGTACAGAAATTTCAAATCATGCAACACGCTCCAAAAAAGTTGGGACAGTCGAGTGTTTACCACTGTAAAACATCACCATTTCTTCTAATAACACTTATTAAGCATTTGGGCACTGAAGACACAATTTTGTTAAGTTTAGAAAGTGGAGTTTTCCCCCATTCATCCATTATGCAGGTCTTCAGCTGCACAATTGTACAGGGTCTTCGTTGCCGTATGGCAGGGGTCAGCCTTTTTGACATGGAGTGCCATTTTTTATTTTCCTGGTTAATGGCTGTGCATAATCAAAATATAATGCATCATATTTTGTCATAATGTGAAGATTCGCTGCCCAACTCAATGAAAGAATGTGCACAACGTGCATCTGTCTGTTCTTCCTTCAGGTTACCTTAGTAATCTTAGTAAGCGCGCACCAGTTGTTTTAGTGACTGTCTGAACCGTCTGTATTCAAATCGCAGATGGCTTAACAGGAGACGCCATAACCATCGCGTCTATAATATGCAATATAAGTTGAAGTTCAGTTTTGAAGACACTGCATTCTGTTCTATCTAGTTGCGCTCTGTCTAGCTGTTTGAAACACTCGCCTGCTGTATATGCGTTGAGTCCACTGCCACACGCCTAGTCTGTGTTTGTGTTTGTGTGTGTGTGTGTGTGCATGTATATTGTTGTTGCTGTGGTGATTCATGAAGCTTTCCATTCAACTCGGAGAGTCAGAATTTCCACCTTTCAACTGGGGAAAGTGCAACGGAATGACACTTTATGTCAGACTTCTAACTTGGAAACTTGTGCGAAAATCTTCAACTCCCATTTCGTCGATGCTGGGGCCGGATTCACGAAAATTTTCTTAAGAAAAGAAATTAAGAAAGTTCTTAGGATAAATTATAAGAAGTTCATAAGAATGTTCTTAAGTGCAATTCTTGAAAAATTCTTAAGAACTTCTCAAATATTTTCTTAAGAATAAAAAGACAGGCTTTGACGTTGTCTGATCAGCCTGCTAATGGAGTTGCCTTGTCTAATAACCTACAACAAATTCAATACTTCAACACTGGTAAATTGTTACGATAAATGTATCTATTAACCTTTTTATATTATTTATTTATTTATTTATTTAAGTAGCAAGCGCCTCGTGATTTTTTTGAATGTAAAGTGCATGAGATGTGTTAGTTTAACGACATTAACCGTCAAAGGAGAATTTACTTGCTGCTAACCATTTGATAACTTTTAATTTGACATGGAAGAAAAGAAAAGAAACAAAAACTTCAGTAGACTAGAGCTCAGGAAATTATTACAAGGAAAAAGTTATCCTTGGGTAGCTTGATAATAATATCACGTCAGAAAGTACGAGGCGGGTAAATGGGAAAAGGTTGCGGAGGCTGTATCCACTGTGCCCAACTCCGAGAGGGATGTGAATAGGGGGTGAAAAAGAAAGTCTCAGCTTTCTAATGTTATAATTATGTTTCTATGAACTCTAAAGATCGCGGAGAGCGCTATATGCAGCACATCCATTTGAATTAGCATGATTGGTCAACACATTAATAAGCTTCAAAACAACATTTATTGTTTGAATTTGGTGATAACATTTACGTGGTTTGAAAGCTGAAAATAAAAACATAATTAAACACAAAACAGTCAAAAAAATTGTTTGGTCTTTAAAAACATTTCTATTTCTAGGGAGGTTTACAGTCAGTGACAAACATTCACTTTTATTAAACAGTATCCATTAACAAGTCAAAGTTTTTATATGAAATGATAATAAAATGTGTTTCATCGTTTTCATGATCAGTCATTGCTGCTACATCCGAGTACTCGTGCCCATCCCTAATACAGACACTGGCTTTTGGACCTGACACCTATAACAGCTTGGACGGTCCTTTTCCTTTTTGGCCTGGAGAACACAATGGCTGTGTTTTTCAAAAACTATTTGAAATGTGGACTCATTGTAGTGATGCACCGAAATGAAAATTCTTGGCCAAAACTGAAAATTGTAGACACACTGGGCCAAAACCAAAAATAATAAAGTAAACAAATTCTAAATGTTATATTACATTACAAACTTAATTAAGCCAAGTTTGTTCCACAAATTCTGCATTTTCTTTGTCAGTGTTTCATACTGAAGGGAAGTCTGCTCCCAGTTCCTAATGCCTGCCAGAGACAACGTTTGTCTTGGATGTGACTTATCTGTGCTTTTTTTTTTTTTCTCTTCTCAACCTGATTTTGATCAGGTGCAACTAGTAACAGCTTGGATGGTCCTCTTCCTCTTTGGCCTGGAGAACCTGTGTTCTGTGTTTTTCAAAAACTATTTGAAATGTGGACACGTTGGACCAAAAAACACTGTTCCACTGTTCTACTTTCCATCTAAGATGAGACCGAGCCCAGAGAAGTCGGCATCGCTTCTGGACAGTGTTGATGTATGGCTTCTGCTTTGCATAGTAAAGTCAACTTGCATCTGTGGATGCAGTGGCGAGTGATGTTGACTAACAAAGGTTTACTTAAAGGGAATCCCAAGCCCATGTTCATGATATCCATTACAGATGAATGACATTTAAGACACTGAGGTCTGAGTAATCGGAGATCACATGCATTCAGAAGTGTTTTTTGTCTTAACCTTTACGCACTGAGATTTGACCAGATTCCTTGAGTCTTTTAACTATATTGTGCACTGAATTGCCCAAAATCCTTCCAATCTGTCTTTGGGGAACATTGTTCTCAAAGTGCTGGATTATTTTCTGAAGCATCTTTTGGCAAATTGACATGATCAATGATCCTTGCTCTTGAAGGACAAGGCTGTTTTTGGAGGCTCCTTATATACTATGACGCAATTGCCTCACCTGTTTAACATCTCCTGTTTCACACCTTGTTATTTCAACTCGTCAAATTGTTATTAGTCTTAAAATTGCCCCTGTCTCAACTTTTTTGGAGCGTGTGCAATCATCTGATTTGAAATTACTGTACATTTTCAAAAAACTATGAAATTCACAAGGTAAAACTTCATATAATGTGTAGTTGTAGTGCTTTCATTATAGCAAAGGGTGAATATAATTTGCAAATCACTCCTTTTTGTTTTTATTAGCATTTTTCATACTGTCCCAACTTTTTTGGAATTGGGGTTGTACATTTAGAAACTTTTCTGCCACAACTACTATAGTTAATACAGTACAGTTAGAGTTACTACACTAAATCCATGGTGCATTTTTGTAAGTGTTGTGATTTTAGAATTGAAAAGCCTTCTAATTTGTTTTCTCCTGTTTTATTTGTCAGTGCCGTTTAGAATGTGGGGGCTGTTTGTTTTAAACTAGTTTCATCACCGAAACAGAGTTTTGCAACAGACAGTTCTATACCACATTCAAACGGGTTTCGCAATCCCTGCTGCACATCTCACTGATTCACAAGCGCATTTAAAATAGTCTGTTCGGTTGAGACCAGTCCGCAAATTACCTCACCTGCTCTGCGCTCATGCTGCTTTATCCATGATTGATAATTGTGTTGATAATTGACCCGTGTAGCGCTGTTTCATTCCGCTTTTGAAGTGAGCAAAATGCACTCCAAACTGATTGTTTAGTGAAACATTGTGATCCCCTGCTATACTATTTTTCAGAAATGAGCTCACGGGCCACTTGAAATGAAGCGAGTTTGACATACAAGTTATGCGGTGACATCACTGAGTATATGCATGTATTTGTGTGTGGTGGGGTCTCTTTCGCAGTGTACAAAGCGCACATCTAACTGGGGCTGGCAAGCATTATTTTGCGTCAAGAATATTAAATGAACCATGTGAAATCCCAACATCGGCGCTCATAATTCAGCAGTGGCACAGTGCCACTGCAAAATGCATATAGGGGAAACACTGCATGTAGGTTCAGAAAAGTTCAGAACAGTTATTGCATGTGTTTCTGGTTATATTAATAACAGACTACTACAATCTTGATAAAATTAGCCAAAATAGGCAATAAACACAATGAACAGGTGATGTTTAGAACTTTGTGTAGGACGGGTGTTCATATTTAACAGGACTCTGCAGTGCTTTCTGTGGAGTTCTGGGAATTCTATGTGGCTCTGCTGATAAATAACCACAAAATATATGTAATTGCAATTAGGGGTGGTTAAATTTTTTTTGAATTTCCAATAAATCATGATCTTCATTTGAATGATCTTGTTATCGATTCTTAAATCCCAGGATCGATCTTTTACTCTATGCAACCAAAAACCGCACTGTGCAACTAAAGTCTGTGATAAGCCTCTGCTTAATACATTTTCACATTTCACTTACCAGTGATTGAGTTGTATAGTGGGTAAGAAGTTTAGCACCGAGATCCCTTCACTGCGCATTGTGCGTAAAAGTTTCATTTGACTAGTTCTGTGAAAGGTGTGTCCACAGCTAAAGCCACCCAATCCATTTGTCATTGAATAATGTCTCTTTTAATACCCTTGTCTGTTCTTTACAGTCAGTTCTTGACCAAAAACAATGAAAAAAGAAACATTTAATTTATATCACACATGGTATGAATGTGACTCCACTCTCGGTAATAAATGCTCAACCAAAACACTTCTGTGAGATGCTCGCTAAACTTGCTGCTATTCTTAAAGAGACAGTAACATTTAAGCACTTGTTCCACAAATCAATATAAATACTTGTAAACAGTACAAATTATGCATGTAAATAATAAATGTAACTATATACACTCACTAAGCACTTTATTAAGAACACCTGTACACCTATTTATTTATGTGATTATCTAATCATCCAATCGTGTGGCTGCAGTGCATAAAATCATAAAACATGATCTCAGTGATTTCGACCGTGGCATGATTGTTGGTGCCAGATGGGCTGGTTTGAGTATTTCTGTAACTGCTGATCTCCTGGGATTTTCACGCACAGCAGTCTCTAGAGTTTACTCAGAATCATGCCAAAAACATCCAGTGAGCAGCATTTATGTGGACGGAAACACCTTGAAGAGGGAGATCAAAGGAGAATGACCAGACTGGTTCGAGCTGACAGAAAGGTTACGGTAACTCAGATAACCACTCTGTACAATTGTAGTGAGCAGAATAGCATCTCAGAATGCACAAAATGTCAAACCTTGAGGCAGATGGACTACAACAGCAGAAGACCACATCGGGGCACTTTTATTAGGACCATTGTGTTCCCAATAGAGCTTAGTGAGTGTATATATGCAGTATAATAAATGCAATTTCAAGACATCATATTTATTAGTGGAAAACATGGATTTGTAAATTTTTTTAAATGATGAAAAACTCCATTTCTTTCATATGTATGCAAAATGGACATTATTACTGATCAAAGTCAATCAAATTAAGAACTCTGTGTCAATACACACAGCCCTAATTGCAATTCACTTCCAGTCCAGGTTGCTTTTGCATCATCAGCACTCTGTATAGGGCTGTCAAATTAAAATCGAATCTTCGTGGAATTTAAGAGAAAAAAAAAATGCACATTCGAATGCTAAAACTGTGTATTTGAATTTTGGATATGTGCCAAACACTGACGATGACTTCAGATCGATTGCATTCTTGCACTAAAAAGGCTAGACACAGTGCAACAAATACAGTTTAACAGAAAGTAGGTGTCTCAAGATGCTTTTTAAAGTTCTTTTTAATAAGAAAATGTATCTAAAAAACAGCACCAGCTCGAGATGCTGAATAGACAAAAACAAAGTGAAACGAAGACGTTCGTCTAGTGCATTTTACATAGAAAAGCAAATGGATGGTTGCAAAAGCGTTCGGTGCGAACAGCCCTTTACAGTTGGTGTCTTGATCTCTCATAAGGGTTTCTCAGATTAAGCAATGAGTTTTTTTAAACGCTTTGTCAGGAAAGTAGTTCAAATTGGAAATGTGTGTTTCGAGATTCTCACGTTCTGTTCCATCTGTTTGAACTGCCCCTGGCCTGTGCTCATAGTCTGATCCGCTTCACCACCGAGTTCAGCCGAATACAGCTGCTATCTGGGAAATCTGCTACCCTATATACAACTGTAATGAATAAAAAACAAAGTGGTATTTCACTGTTATTATGTTTTATGTCTGGGGTAGTATAATGTGGCATCATTGCCAGTGTAACACCATGTGGACTGCCTGTTGAAGCGTTTCCTCCCTCATTTTACTTTTGTCTTAACATTTGAGAATATGTAAAAATTCCAATTTAGTTTTTCTGCCCAATTGACAGCCCTACTCTGTAATGTGGTTTACATGCTGCAAATTGCAGATCAAAGACTTGAGTGGTTCTTTATGGTCAATGAAACACAGGTTTGCATTAACTCTAATCACCCTTATTTAGTCCGAGCAAAATACATTTGGGCCTGTTTTCTCCACTCCGTTAACACCAGCATTTATTAAAATACATTTGTTTTTTGTAAAATCTTTGGTAGTTAAGGACCAGTGTCACCATCCCCTATGAAAATAACAAAGCTGTTTTGAACTTTGAGTTATTTACTATGAGTAGATGAATGGACTTGTTTTTTCATAAGCAGATGTGTTTTAGAGATGGTGGCTTTCAGTATTGCAGTTGGCCGTTTAAAGCAGCATATTGCTTACTGTTCCCGTGCAGCCTGTATAAGATCATTGAGGGTTATACTAAAGTGCAAAGAGGAAGGGAGCAAAACAAATGGGCAAAGCACTGGCTGTGACCCCGGTATGGAGGAGGGATTTGTGTAGTCAACACACAAATTACTGTGTCACACTCCTCCATTTAAACATGATCGCAGACCCGCTTACATGTTCTTCCTCTAATAGGGGGTCATTGCTAGGGCAAATGTGGGTAGTGGGAGGGGGGCCAGAGTCAAACAAGGGGCATGGATGTATAGCTAGGAAATCTGTGTGTATATAGGACATTAAGTGGGCTGGTCCTGATGAGAGGGTTTTGTGTAAGAGGGATGGCAGCCTCGTGTTGCCCTTTCACAGCAGAAAGCTCCAGGGTTGAAGGAAAGTTCCTCGGGCGGTCATTCCAGGGATGTGTGAAAATTCTGATGCCTTTCAGAATTAACTGATAGTAGTTTATGTTCAGTTCATATTCAGTCTAAGGAGAAACATAAATATGGGCCCCCTATGTTATGGTCATCAGGAGAAGCTGTTTTGTAAAACTCTGTTTTCTTATTACCAAGCCACATGAAATCTGTGCCACCAGAACTCCATAGAAAGCTTTGTAGAATTCTAACAACTCATTCAGAGTTCTACACGTCAAGCCCCTTTGTGTTTGTTATTAAAAACATTGGCGACTTTGCGGCACTCTTTGCTCCATTTACCACATTTTACCATATATGTCATTTTTGCAGAATTCTGCATATGTTCTTCCAAAATCAATACAGTCTACAGATTCGATCTTGTCCTACTCATTATCTTAAAATTCCTTATAAAATTATAAACTCAAAAGTTTTAGCTCCTAAAGTAAATAGTCTGCTCTCCAGCTGGAACTGTGGCCTAGCGTTAGTGCATGTGTCTGACACATTGAGCCATGGTGCTCACACAGGCAGTGTGAATTGAAGTCAGACTTGCATAATTTCTCAACCCATTACCCCTTCTCCCCATTACCTGTCACCTAAACATGTCAATAAAAGTGACAAAAAGGTCAAAAGCATTGTAAAAAAAGAGATTGCACCCTTGTTTTCTTTTTCATTGGAAGTCATATGTTTTACACTTCCTCTAATCAAATAAACAGCACTGTTGTAATTACCTGTACCCTTTAACCTATCAGCACTAACAAGCTAGTACTTTTTCACCTTTTTTCCTGTCTCAAAATTAAGCAAAGTAAGGAATAGAGGGAATACTGGAGATGTGAATACAAAACAGCCCTGGACATTGATTAAATGTCTGATAGGTAATCAGTGTTGCCCCTTTTGTCCTGGCTGCTACGGTGTGGTATGAGATGACCAAAAAAACGTTACTGGAATATAGAGAGACTTAAAGCACTTGAGTGTAACCATTAGCAACACCAACCGTCCTTCATCACTCTTTAAGGATCTTAATATTACTGATACATTAGAGGTATTCGCTAGAATATCAGAGTGGTTGTTTACACACATCCTAACCCTGTGAGAATGCAATAAATCGAATTCCTGTCATGTTACTCTGGATTTTGTTGTTGTTGTAACCAGCCATGATTAGGCCCTTTCCCACCTACAGTCCTGGTACTTTTCTTTTAGTAACTTTCTAGATGAGAACTTGTGCGAGAAACGGAACACCCGAGGAGACATTTCCCCTGTTGCATTCACATAGTTACCAGCATAGTGACGTCATCTTGTATCGACTATTTTTCTTTTTACATGGTTGGAACGTGCGATTCAATAGCAACAACAACACCAAAATCAACAACACTGACCGAGGACGCCGGGATCAGAGTTACACTTTTGTTAGGGATGTTTTACACAAGCTTTGGCTGCATCTGAAAACGTAGGCAGCTGCCTAATCAGTTAATGGTTTAAACAACAGCGTTTTTGGATGAATGGAACTCTAAAGGAATACAGAACAGTTTAAAAAGCAACTTATTTCATCCTACCTCCTTATACAGCCACCCGAAGGCAACTTTTTCGGATGCAGTCTGTGTCTTTAGATTACAGTTTAAACTGGGCGACAGAAGCTGTTCTTGCGGAGCTCCGTGCTGCTGCAGCCAGAGAGGAGAGTGGAGGCGGTCAGACTAACACACAGCATGCGCTGAATTTAGTGGACAACATGTTGAAAATGCACTATAAACCTATTTATCAACACAATTTTTTTTACAATAAAGGCTTTTATGACTCGACATAAATTACTGTACTGAAATACTCATTGATTTAAAGATGTCTTGATGCAAGTTAGTTACGCAGTAACAGGCATACAGTTCTTCCCTCATGTAAACTAGATTTCATAACTGTTTAGTTTATAATCGAGTTCAATTACCCAATCTCGACAAACATCTGATTATTTATATCCATCATCCCAGGAAAAATTTGATGTAGTAATCCAGAAATCACTTTTATTTTCTGTGTTTTCACACACTGCAAACAGTACAGATGCGATGAAAACTCAAAGCGTATCTCCCGATGAAGTTACACACAGTATTTACAGTATGTGAAACAGGTGATCCTCTTTGTATATTTTTTTTTTTATTTATTTTTTTTTTTATTTCTGTTAAGGGAATTGTAAAATTAGTCCAATCCTCTGAGTAGCAGGCTAACGGCTAGTTGTTTACAAATGGCGGCTGTGGACTTTTCTCAATGCTTTGTGTGTCATAGGTTTTAGACCAATCAAAGGCTGCAGCACCTGCCACAGTCCCTATATGCCCCCAAAGTACCTACTCCAGAGTAGGACCTAAAAATCCCCCTAAAGCGGTTCGGAGGAACTATAGTCCCTAGAGGTGTGAATCTTCACTGGCCTCACGATTTGATTACAATTCAAAGGGTAACGATTCGATTACAAATGATACATGATACATCTTTTCCTCTTATCAATAGGCAAGTTTATTTATATAGCACATTTCATACACAATGATAATTTAAAGTGCTTGACAAAAGCAATATAAAGAAAATACAAAATACACAATTTTAAACCAATTAAGAACCAGAAATAATAAAAATAGTAATAAAATATATACATTTTTAATTATTAAAATAAGAAAAGTAAAAGCTGTTGTATAAAATACACACACTTGAACTTTTTTTAAATTTTTTTTAAATTGTTTTTATTTAAAAGCTATTTTTAAAAATCAGAACAAGCCTCGATACATAAATACTATTAAATACTTAAACTGATTATATTAAAATATTTTTGTTTTGTTTAAGGCATTGTTAATTTTTTAAATTGTATTTTATTTAAATTAAATGTAATCTATGCCAAGCCTATTCATTTTTATTTTTAACTATAACCACAACTACAAGTTGCTTGTCCAGGATTAGATATCTGCTTCTGTAAAAGTACAGATGTCAGCTTCTCTCCTCACCAGCACCGGTGATAGTAAAGCTATTTAAATAGCGGGGTTGTTGCTTCAGAAATGTATCAAGCATCTCGTATGCACTGTTGCATCTATTTTCTCTGCTATTGGAAGTCTCAGATCGCATGACCCTATCGCAAACACTACGATGGATTTCAAACCAGTCATCAGGTGAGCACAATGTCTCAACAAATGAGAGACTGGCAATAACAGTTGTTTGTTGACGCTATCACGAATAAACTCTCCCGTTGCTATGTGCGTAGGTCTGTGAATGAATTTTGGGATCATGCTGTCATTCGGGCATGGATGGTTGTGTGGTTGATACACCTAATTTACAAACAGCTTTGTTCGTGCGCTCTGCTTAAGTATGCTCGTCTAATGGCTGTATTTGTTTGTAGCATCTCACTCTGTCTCTGGCGCACGCCACTGTGCTGCCACGGTTTAAACTGAACTCCGAATCTTTTCTGAATATTTTGAGAATCGATTCAGAATCGTTGGAGAGAGAATCGCGATGTATCCCTGAAATGATTTTTTTCTCCAACGCCTAATAGTTCCTTAGGTGCGAAAGCGACAAAGTACTAGTCTCGGGGGAAAAGTACCTAAAACTGGCTTTAGTACCTGCAGTGGGAAAGGGCCTATTGTGACAAGAAGCATGCCATAATATTTTGTTATTTGTTTTTGTTTTCATGTTTCATTGTGACCGTGGATAGCCTTTCCCTCTGTGAAATCTCATTGGTGCAAAATCCCATTGCATATTTGTTCACATTATGTGTTTATAGTAGTGAAATGGCTGTGACTTTGTGTCATTTGGCAGTATTTTGCTTTCAGAGTGATGACAAAATAAGAATTTGATGCTAGAAACTTGTCTAATTAGGATGTGTGAAGGTATTATTTATTTATTTATAAAAAAAAATTTTTTTTAAGAGATTGAAAATGCAAGAGATCTTGCTGGAATGTTTTGCTATATTTGAAATATTTAATATTTCATGAGCGCACAGAAGTTTAATAGAAGTAAAAAAATAAATAAACATTAAATCCAAGAATGGATCCATCTTTAAACCATTTCTGTGCCTTGCATCATGTAGGCTAAATGTCTTAAATATTTACCCTTAAAGGACTTTTAAGCAGCATATGATCAGCATGCCCTATGATGGATTTGAACTTGACAAGGCTGAATGTGATTTAGCCGACATTTGCGCACGCACATTCTCTGCTTCATTACAATCTGCTGTAAGATATAATTGCTACAGCCTGTTATTTGTGTAGTCACTAGTATGACCTCCAAGCCTGGAACCCTTACTTTCAATAGTAGGCTATAACAGGAATGGGCTGCATCCCACTTCACACAAACTCACAATTAATTTTGCCATCACCCTGAGACTTGAACAAACCAAAGGACTTTGTTTGTCATTGCTTTGCAAGTCAGCGGGAGGTATTTTGGCAGTTGCACCTGATCTGAAAGGTGTTTTATTGTTTATAATGCTTTGAAAGCTCTGTTAGTAACCGAGGAAGTCCTACTGTTTATGAAATAAATATAAAGTCTGCATGTGCTCTGTCAAAAGAAGCTACCATCAAAACAAACTGAAAGGTCTTCTCTCCATAAAAGCTTCTCCCAAAATAAAAGCTAGTAATTGAAGCATTGCTAAAGAAATGTTTTACTGCTATATAGTAAATTGTAATATTTAATTTAGTAGTAGTATTAATAATAATTACCTTATATTTAAAGAGAACCTATTATGGTTTTTCAAATATTACCTTTCATGTAGTGTGTTATATAGCTGTTTGTGAATGTAAAAAAAGTCAAAAGTGCACGACAAATGGAGTTATTGACTCCCAAAAGAAGGAACCGATCCTAAACACCTGAAACGAGTCGTTAGTAATTCCAGACTTACTTCCTGTACTAACCTACGTAATTTGGTAATAAAAAACCCGTCTCTGGTCTTCATTGGCTGCTCGCGAACAGCTTTGACCCGCCCTCAAACACTACACTAAGCGGTAGACCAATCACAACAGACTGGGACATCTGACCAATCAGAGCAGAGTAGGCTCTCTGAAAGGAGGAGTTTAGAATGAATCCTTTAGAACGGATCATTGAACGAGTCGTTTTTTGACACTGGGGAAAAAAAGGTAATGCAATTTAACTTATGAGCAAATTAAAGTGTTTTTTGACCTTGGATGCATGTAAATCTATTGTATGAGACCTTTAAACCACCAGTTTAGTTAAACTTTAAAAACACTGCGACAAGGGAATTTGGGAAAAAGTAAAACGGAATTTGAAAAAAATAAAACAAATTTCATAGGGCCCTATATAAGGAATATGAAACACCTAAGCTCCACACGATTCTCATTTTTGTCATAATCGTGCAGCCATATCATCTGGTACGATGCATGGTGAGAGAGAGCATTTAGAGGAGCAGGTCAAGGCAAAAACACATTCCATAAACCCTTTTAAAAGGTGTGCCATTGTTTTGGTCCCATACAGAACTAGTGGGACTGTGAGAGCTTATCTTACCTGTATTGTTTTTTTGTTTTTTTTGTGTTTTTTTTTTTCTTCTCACTTTCACTCACTTGTTTATGTTGGGGTGTGTGTCCAGCTGTCTCTGTGCATTGATCAGTGTGGTTGTGGGTGATGGGTAAGGGGCTGCACAGGCAGGTGAATGCAGAAATTAGATTCACATGTTATTGAGAACCTTGGCAGAGCCAGAGACAAGGATAGTAGGTCTCTCTCCCTCCCCCTGCCTTCCCTCTGGTATTCTTGCTATATCCACATCTACTCATTTGGATTTCAAGTGTCTGATTGCCCACGCACAACACACACTCAGCTTGTGTACATTAAGAGGTAATTGAAGGCTGCATTAAAATGAGAATAACTGGCAGACTGATGCATTCGTGTATGCGTGTGTGAGTGAGTGGGAGGTTTTTATTCTGTCTGATGTGCTCTCCTACATGGCTGAATTATTTTTAGACTTCCTGTGGTGGTCCGCAGCCTGGCAGCTGTGCTTTAACTTTACCTTAAGATTAGTTTGCTCATCTCTTTAAATTGTTGGGATGGTGCTTGAAGAATGCAGTTATTGTATGAACTCGAGGTGTGTCCACAAACTGCCCAGGTTGCTTCACTTGTTCTGACTTGTTCTTAACAAAAATAATTTTCAAGAGGTATCAAAGTCAATACAGGTTGGTAGCTATCCTAAGCTGTGCAGTGGTGTGTCTGGATGTGATTTAAGTTTTTGCCTGGTGGTTATACTTGAATTTATTTAGACCTTAATAATTTTCCCCATTTTCCTTTTCTTCCTTAATACAATAAACACAGTGATGTTGTGGCAGAACAATGACATTGAACCAGAGCAGTGTATTCTTGTAAATACAAATTATTTTGTGAGTGGTAGGCCTGTCACGAATCATCTGATCGTGGTTATGTGGTCTAACTACAGTTATTTTAGAAAACCATGGTGATTGTGCACTTCAAATTCCAATCACATTTTAACGCCCAAATATCAACAGTGCGTTTGTGTCATTCAGTTGAACTCCGAGCGTCACTGAGCCACACCGGGGAAGTCAACCAGATCAGCTCCTGTCTGGAAGAGCGTGTGAAGTGCTCTGATGTGCGTGCCATCAGCAGAGGCTCTCGCCAAACTACCGCAAAAATATAAACGAACAAAAAGAATCTTTGTGAACGCAAAGCAATCCGGCTTCACTTCAAATTAATGATCGTGTAATGGCAAATGTTCCTGCTCAAAGCGTGTTCATACACTGTGTTTATGACACACAGTGACGCACTCTTTCTTTCTTTTCTCTTTTTCTTTTTTTATACATCTGTGGAGTGATGATGAAACGAAATATCAAAGATTCTGCTTCATGAGAAATAAGGGCTTGTTTAATCAAAGAGCATTAGAATAATGAAAATAAAGAAATTAGGACAGAAATATTTGACTATTGCATAATATAATAAAATGTTTTATAAATGTAATAAAAATACATATTTTGTATATATATTGTATATTTTTTTCATTGAGTTAAAAAACAACAGTGTAAATATAAAATTTACCAAAACTAAAGTTGACCAAAAAGAGAGACATATTTGAAGTATTTAGAAATATTTTGATATTTAAACATTATTTTTTATGTAATTTAAAAGGAGCCTTAAAAGTAATCATATATATCCCTATTTTATTATTTATTTTCTATATTTGAAGTTTAATATGTAAAAATGACTTCTTATGCACCTTAAGAAATATGACAGTTTATATGACATTTAATCGCGAAAGCCTTAAAAGAGACGATTAATCATCATAAAACAGTCAATTAATTGTCATAATCACAATTATTTGTTTGACAATTAATCGTCAACGAAAACATAATTATTGTGACAGCACTAGTGAGTGGTGCTTGCAAAATCCACTCACAATGCTTTGGTGTGTTGGGTGGTTGCCAGGGCATTGCTATGGGATTTCTAAGGTGTTCAGAGTGTCTGTGACATTCTTGTCCTTAGGGTACGTTTACACGACAATGATGTACTAAAAACGGGAAAGTTTTTCCTTTGCGTTTTGAAAAGTTTTGCGTACACATGACAATGTTGTCAAAACGATCCCCGTTCACATGGATCCGCGAAAATGACTAAAAAGGCTGTATTATGCATGCCAGGCCAGTAGTTGGCGATGTCACTTTGTAAAGAAACACTATGCTCCTGCGCACATAAGCATTCTTCCTCAGAGCGGTGAATACAAACAATGAAGATGGCGATCGCTGGTCGTAATAGTGATGCAGTAAATCTACACTTTGCTGGAGAAGCGTCAATAAACTCAAAATCTTGAGCAACACAAACATAGTCCTGTAGTCCGCCATTGTTGTTTTGAATGTCTCGCATGTTGTTTTGAAGTACTCGTGCGCATGCCTATGGACTGAACACGTAATACGCATGCGCATGACGTCATCGTTTTCACAAATTCGTGTTTTTGTATGTTTACACGGAGACGATAACAGCATTTTGAATTTTGAAACCAGTTTTCAAAAGTTTGCGTTTTCAGGCCCCAAAACGCCGTTTTCATGTAAACAAACAGCCAAAACGCATAAGAAGTTTTCAATTTTTAGTTGAAAACGTTGTCATGTAAACAGCCCCTTAGATACGGCTCAAGTTCCTCCAGTGTAAGTCAGTGTTTTTTTTTTTTTTCCATTGTGGTTTTTGGCTAGATCAAAATCAAATGTATGACTGCTTAGAAAAGTAGGCTAATAGCACACCTCTCCTCAACAAGCCACATGATTTGAGGTATCGTTTATGTACGTAGCACAAACAAAAGTTTAATACTTACGTTTAGCTGTTTGTTTAAATCTCTAACCCTGAGTGTGAACAATATTAATAGTGCCACTAATAATCCTTGGCTAGACCTACATGGAATCTGCACACTCACATTTTCTGTGCTTGTTATGGCGAAATTTCTGAAGCATTGTTTTAAATTGATTAAATGGAGAGAGTACTATAATCTTGTTGTACAGAACTTATTATTTCTTATGTTCAAAAGGGTTATTTAGACTGGGTAAAAGCTAGGAATGCTCCGATCAGGATTTTTACAGCCAATTCCGATCACCGATCTTCTTCTCACCTGATCGGCCGATACTGATCCCGATAGCGATCATTTCACCTTTTATCAAGATCTCTGCCATAACTGGCTATTTTCAAGCTTTCCGCACACTGTCATTATTAATTGAATTTTCCTCTTCTCAGTAATATCACTTTGCCTAATTGTTGCTGTCAAAAAAAAAGTTCAAAAGGCTTATTAAAAAAGCTTTTTTAATAAGACTTTTAAAAAATTATAGTCTAACAAAATATTCTTTATATTAAGATTAAGAAAAATTAAGCTTAGTGTCAAACTGAAGACAAACTGATAACCCATAGGTGCAGTTAAGCTTAATGTGACATTTTTGGTTATTGATTCATTGTCATTATTTCATATAGTTACAATTATATTTTATTTCAGTTTTATTTTTGCATTATATTTAATACATTATATTGTGGTATCTTAATATTGTATAAAGTAGTATTTATAAATGATAATAGTAAATGTTTCACTTGATGCTGCTTGAACTTTAATGAGGGGAACAGGCGATCTCTTATGTGCGCATGTTTCTGGATTCTGCGTGTGCTACTATTGTTAAAGCCGTTTAATCGGGAGATATTTAATAAAGATGTTTGAATTACACCACATCTTGTAAATCGAGTTATTACTGAGATGCCTATGCCCGACGGAGACTGAGAAGCTGCTGCCATGAATGATAATAAGGACCGTTTCATAGCTTGTGCGGTTTTCCCTTTGCCTTGTCGCATTTGAAACGCCATATTAACAGTACAGTACACAAATGTTTCATATTCGCCATACCTCTCCAACTGCATCATTCTTAACTACTGAATCGAGTTTGTTGTCTTGCAACACTATGCCAGTATTCCCCACACTCTGTGATGTCACGACAGTGCTGCTCTAGTCTTTAAGGAGCTGCACGTCTTTTACAACATGAGCATCCTTAGTAAAAGCAGTAATTTTCTGATTAATCGTGATCTTCATTTGAAAGATCCCGATACTGATTCTTAAAATCTTAATATTTATTTTTTGCTTTAAAGTTTGCTACAGTTTTGGTTGTATTGATTATTATATGTTAAATAGCAATTGACCCTTTACCAAGCTACATCCTCCTTGGGTACCATTTCTTGCTTCGACAGGCTTTGCAGAACTTCCATAGGAATGAATGGGAGTTTGCCGTGATTGGTGCATTTTTTGGCAGATAAAAAATAAACAGAATTGATATTTTTACGTGGGCTGCAATAAAAAGTGACCTTGTAAAACATATTTATCTGACATTTTTTGTAAAAGAATGTTTACCTTGGAACAAATGTTGGTGTCCTTGCTGATGGTATGTTTATTTGGGATGAAGGCTTACACAGTTTAATCCATAGCATGTTCTTCTCCAGATTCATTTTATTCTCGTTGGTAGAGATGGGAATCTTTAGGAATATAAAGATTCTGGTTCTGATTCCTCTTAACGATTCCGGTTCCTTAATGGTTCCATTAACGATTCCAGTAGTTCTTTTGAGGAAGAATTATTTGAAAATGAGAAATGCTTATTGGAGTTACTGTCCTCTGCAGTCTGTTGCCAAATGATGAGATCCTTTAATATTTCTACAGAGCAGATATAACATAACAGAAATAAATGTAATACAATTCTTGTAAAAGGTGTGCTTGCTGAATTTTTAGAGACATACACAGTATCAAATCCATTAATTGATCCTAACGAGGGTATATCTGGACTGTATCTTAACAAACCAGAAGTGTGATTGAATATTCAATTCATTCATTCATGTTCTGGAAGTGCTGTATATTTCATGCTGTAGATTCAAAAGAACCAGCTCATCTAAATTGTTCTTTCGGACCATACAGGAAGCGCCGTCTGTTTCGCGCTGTTGATTCAACAGAGCCGGCTCATGAGAGTCATTTGCTTGTGTGTTTTATGCTTTTAACCCAGTAGAGAGCAGTGCTGCTGCAGAAATGTGTTGCTGGAAACACTGTCAGAGTATTTTAGTACGGTGTTCAGCCGCATCGGCGGAAATTCACGCAGGGGAACGGTTAACTGAACCGAAAGAATGGAACCATTTCCCAACGCTACTCGTTAGTGTGTTAGTATCTCTCCCTAGTGCATTTTTATTTTAAATTCGACAAATTTGAATTCAAAAAATTGTACTACTCCCTGAAAGATATTAATGAAATAAGTGTCCTGAGATATCTCACTGGTCTCTGTCAGCTCTAGATTGTAAACAGCAAACAAAAATGTGTCCCCAGGCCGTGGACAATGATGCTTTCTGCCTGTCAGTCATTTTGCGCATTCTCAGAGTATTGAAGTTGCAGAGAATTATTGAGGCTTTTTTATGTCATTTGAGGGCGCTATTTTGCTGCTGTTGTTTTTGACAACCATTTCTGCTTGTGTCGGTCTTAATAAAGTTCTTTTGGCATCTTCGGATTACGGGTTTTTGGAAAAAGGGGGCATGGCTAATCCAACGCCTCACCTTGTGGAAATTCTAGAATGGTTAAAATTGCTTACAGCACCTATAATATTTTCGTAATGTACCAAGTTAGAAGATTCCCTGTATAATTAACAGCATTAGCTGTGAGAATTTATTTCATATGTAAACAAAATGGACATTATAACTGAAATATGCCTAATTAGGATCGAATCATATTGGGACATTTTTATCTTTGCCAACCATCTCTGCACTCTAGTATTACCTGAGAGATCAGACTGGTGCTACAAGATAAATACACTGACGACATTGATCCGGAAAGTGTGGATATTGTCATTCATTGCTGACAGAGGTATTGTAATAGAGCGCAACAGTGCCCGCCCACTTTTTCAGCCGTCTGGTTTCCAGAAGTATTTTCCCAATTCATTTCTTCCATAGACTTTTAATAAAATCCTTCATAAAAGAGTTGTGAGCCATGAACCAAACTAACCAGATCCGGGATGAATCGCAACATCACAAATTTTGTTTAGAGGCAAAAAAGTATTTGAAAATCGGACAAAGACAAAGGTACAAGAATGTGTACCTAGCGTCTTTCATGAGGTCACAAACTACAATCCCATGAAGCACTGCGGATGATGTCATTGAATAAAAAAGGATGGGAATATTTAAAACTAGTTAATTTATTTTAATTATCAGAATAGAAACTAAATACTTTAAGTTTTTTTAAACTATATTAGAAAATATCCTTATATATACAAATATATTAGTTGTTTAAGGGTGAAGGGAGACCGACTCTGTCATTCACAGTGCCTCATGGGAGCGTGCAGTCGCTCCGAAGCAAGTTTCATGGGTTTCGTTGGCTTTGTTCTCTGATTGGTGGATCATTCTCTGCTGTACCATGGGTAATGTAGTTGTTTACCATGAGTTCCGAAAAAACTTGCCCGCCAGTTCCCTGACACGCTGTCGCCTGGTCCTCAATCATTCCTCCACCCTCTGGCGGACGACAGCCGCTCCTTCCCGCTTGGACCAGAGCATGTCCTCTGATCCCTGGCGGATGGAATGCCCCACCGCGTTCTGGCGGCCGGTAGGGAGCCCCTCCACCCCTGGCTGTGGCTCCACCGCTCCATGTGGCCAGCAGCGAGCCCTTCCTCCCTTCGCGAATGATGGCCATTCCTCCGCGTCCAGGCGGCCGGCAGCGGCGACTCCGTCTCCCAGCGGACAGCTGCGGCTGCTCCTTTGGGTGGACGGCAGTGGCGAGGACTCCACAACAGCGCATCCCTCCTCCCTCCCTGGCTTTGGCACCAATGTAACAAGGTTAAAATGGGAAAGGAGGAGGTGGGAACTGTCAAAATAATATTTTAATTTAAACTTAAACAAAAAGACACAAAACATAAAATCAAATCACTTTTATTGTCACACAACCATATGCACAAGTGCAACAGTGGGTGAAAGTCTTGGGTGCAGTTCCGAGCAACGTAGCAGTCATGACAGTGATGAGACATACCAATTTACAATAAACATCAGATTTACACAACACAATTTACATATCTAATATACGCAATTACACAACACAATAATAATATACAATGTACAGTATACAATACACACAATATAGAATACACATACACATAATATAGAATGCACATACAATAAAAATAGTATATAAAGGGTATATAAAATATACAGTAGGTTGTATTGTACTGTATTGACATTCAGGCTGTCGGTTGATAGTCAGTTGCCAGTGTGTTGTTAAGAGAGAATATAATTTATGACAGTCCAGTGTGAGATAATAAGATTACTAAAGTGCAGTGCTGATGTATATTGATCGTGAGAGATCAAGAGTTCAAAAGTCTGATTGCTTGGGGGAAGAAGCTGTCATGGAGCCGGTTGGTGGCGAGGATCCTGATGCTGTGATACCGCCTGCCTGATGGTAGCAGTGAGAGCAGCCCATGGCTCGGGTGGCTGGAGTCTCTGATGATCCTCAGCTTTTTTCACACCGCCTGGTATAAATGTCCTGGAGGGAGGGAAGCTCACCTCCGATGATGTGTCTGGCAGTTCGCAACACCCTTTGCAGGGCTTTGCGGTTGTGGGCGGTGTTATTGCCGTACCAGGCAGTGTTGCAGCCAGTCAGGATGCTCTCTACAGTGCTGGTGTAGAACCGTGTGAGGATGTGGTGGTTCATTCCAAACTTCCTCAGCTGTCTCAGGAAGAAGAGGCGCTGATGAGCCTTCTTCACAATGGCCTTAGTGTGGACGGACCATCTGAGTTCCTCTGTGATGTGGACACCGAGGAACTTGAAGCTGCTGACTCTCTTCACCGGTGCTCCATTGATGGTAATGGGGCTGTGTTCTCTGTCTTTTCTCCTGAAGTCCACCACAAGATCCTTGGTCTTGCTGACATTTAGGGAGAGGTTGTGCTCCTGACACCAGAGTGTGCACCTCCTCTCTGTAGGCTGTGATCACATTGTCAGTGATCAGACCTACCACCGTCGTATCATGAGCAAACTTAATGATGGCGTTGGAGCTGTTTGTTGCCACACAGTCATGTGTGTACAAGGAATACAAGAGTGGGCTGAGAACAGCCCTGCAGGGCTTCAGAGTTGAGGGTCAGTGATGAGGAGATGTTGCTGCCCATTCTAACCACCTGGCGTCTGCTTGACAGGAAGTCCAGGATCCAGCTGCACAGCGAGCTGTTTAAGCCCAGAGCCTGGAGTTTCATGTAAAGCTTGGAGGGCACTTTGGTGTTGAATGCTGAGCTGTAGTCTACAAACAGCATTCTCACATAAGTGTTCCTTTTTTCCAGGTGGGAGAGAGCAGTGTGTAGTGTAGATGCAATGGCATCTTCAGTGGAGCGGTTGTTGCGGTAAGCAAACTGCAATGGGTTCAGTGAGGCAGGCAGCACAGAGCAGATGTAATCTCTGATTAGGATTTTAACTCACGAACTCCAGGGGTGGAAGCTAGCGTCTTTTACCACTGAGCTACCCAGGCCCCCATTTTATTACTAGTCTTGAATAATTGCTTAAGAACTTGAAACCATTCTTCCATAATTGATATATTAGTTAGTGTTATTATTTGTTGTGATTTTGAAGCTGGTATTGAGAATTGTCAAATTTCACTACTGACTACTGAAATTTTGGTATTATGATAATGTATAGCCTTTATTGTACATGGTAGATCTTGCTGCAATAACATGATGAAAAAGTAGATCTCATTCCATAAAAGTGTGAGCACCCCTGCTGTAAATGATGGCAATGGAAGCTGTCCTTTATTTGAATACCATATGTGACGTAAAATAATTATCATATGACAATAGCCTCCTCCCCTACCCAGTGCAGTTTACATTTCTGTCACACAGAGTTGATTGCATAGGTACACTGTTAGGTTGGGCATCGGTCATAATTTTAGAAAAATATACAACATAAACTTTGATGTTACATGAGCATGTAACTTAAATGTACTTTTTTCTCTCCGGACAAGTAACTTTTTAATCGGACAAGTGAATGACCAATTTACTTGTCTGGAGGACAAGTACATGACAGTGCTTAATGTTGAGCCCTGCACTGCTACTCTAATGAATGAGCGCTTGCTCAGCCCTTGAAGAATGACAGAGTGGCCTTTGGAGGGTGAGTTGTTGGCAGTTCTAAGCATTCACGAATTTAAACTTTCAGACATGATGTAATTCACATGAATGTCGTTTTGTTCTAAAAGTGTAAGAATCACGCATGTATGAATATTAAGTTTCCCATTTTCTAGAGTCATTACGGTAGTAATTCTAACTCACTGCACTGTGAGCAGGAAGAGGATAAAGAGGCTGCTAACGGGTATAAAAATGAATCAAACAACAATTAAACATGCAAATACAAACCTGAGTACACGTTATGTAAAGCGAGTCGTGACAATCAGACGTTGTGTGAAGCGATAGAGACTGATTGAGCCATCATGTGCGCTTTTAGCTTTACTACTTTTAACATGAGTGCTCTCGTGTCAATCAAACATGTGCGCTCTGCAGGTGCTCTAAGTATCTCATCAGTCACTTGTCCCAGCGCTATCCTCTGACGATCCTAATTTAAATCAGATTAATGGTGGTCACAATACCACTTATAACAGATACAACTGTTTAACCTTCAATAACGGCACCGCGTTTTCACACATTTGCTTAATAATTAGTGATTTGTGTTACAAGATGCCAAAGACGGTAAACAAATCATAGATATTAATGATTTCTCACTGGAGCAGTTTTAGAGATTGTAATGGATATATATTTCTTATTTTTGAACATATCTCTGCTGTGTGTGATGCTCTCATTGTTTTTACTGGTTGCCAGTATGTCATAATGGCTTTTTAATATTCATATTCATAACTGTTTTCAATATAAATAAATGTTAGCAATTCACAATTAATGTAATTTTAATGTATTATTGGTAACCCTTAATAAAAAGGTTTAATTTCTAATAACATTAGTTAATGCATTAGGTATCATGTACAAACAATGAACAGTATAATTTTACAGCATTTATTAATCATAATGTTAGTTAATAAAAATACAATTGTTCATTGTTAGTTCATGTTAGTTCATAGTGCATTAATGTGCATTAACTAATACAACTTTTGATTTTAAAAATGTATTAGTATATGTTGTAACTAACATTAAGTTCATTAGTTCATGTTAACTACAGTAAGGTTGTTAAAGAGCACCTATTATGGTTTTTCAAATATTACCTTTCATATAGTGTTAAATAGCTGTTTGTGAATGTAAAAAAGTCTGCAAAGTTTCAAAGAAACAAAGTGCACAACAAATGGAGTTATTGACTCCCAAAAGAAAGAACCAATTCTGAACACCTGAAACAAGTCGTTAGTAATTCCAGACTTCCTGTACTAACCTACGTAATTTGGTAACAAAAAACCCGCCTCTGGTCTTCATTGGCTGCTCGCGAACAGCTTTGACCCGCCCTCAAACACTACACTAAGCGGTAGACCAATCACAACAGACTGGGACATCTGACCAATCAGAGCAGAGTAGGCTCTCTGAAAGGAGGAGTTTAGAATGAATCCTTTAGAACGGATCATTGAATGAGTCGTTTTTTGACACTGGGAAAAAAAGGTAATGCTGCAATTTAAATTATGAGCAAATTAAAGTGTTTTTTGACTTTGGATGCATGTAAATCTATTGTATGAGACCTTTAAAACAAAATTAGGCATGTTTAAAAACCATAATAGGTGCTCTTTAAATAATGTTAACAAATGGAATATTTTTGTAAAGTGTACTGTAATTTTCTGTGTGGGGCATGAACATATAACTGCAGCATATAACTTGCAAAAGTGTGGCAAAGGGCACTTTTAAAAAATCAGTATCGGCCGATCTTAGTGTTAAAAGATCAGTATCGGCCTCGAATTTCCTGATTGGTGCACCACTATTTATAAGTTATCGTTGAAAGTCAATTCGTCTATGGTATAAATGAATGGGATTTTCCGGGGGGGCGTGCCCTTCCGGCCCCGCCTGCTGGCAGGTCATCCCCGCTTCTTCGGGCCTGGGAGGGTGACAAGGAGAGGGAAAAAACAACAACAACAAAAAAAACGAGAGGAAAAGGCCAACACGGAGCGACAGTGGGAGAGAGAGAGAGAGAGATTAAAAAACGTACTCGCCGGTTCTCCGATACACTGTAGCCTGGGCCTCGTCCACTCCTCCACCCTCTAGTGGATGACTGCCACGCCTCCCTGGGTCGACGGAACGCCCTGCTGCGTTTACGGTGGACGGTAGGGGTCTCCCCCGCCCCTGGCAGTGGTTCTCCCGCTCTAGGAGGTCAGCGAGGATCCCCTCGCGGTTGGCGGTCCTCTCTTGACCCCGCCGCATTTTAGCAGCCAGTAGGGGTCTCCTCCACCCCTGGCAGCGGCCCTGACCGCTCCAGGAGGTCGGCTAGGAGCCCCTCCTCCCCTCGCGGTTGGCGGCAGTTCCTCCGCTCTCAGGCTGCCGGGCTCCTCCGTCCCCCGGCGGATGGCCGCAGCTGCTCTGTTGGAGTGGATGGTAGTGGCGAGGACACTACTACGGTGCATCCCTTCTCCCTCCTGGGTTTCGGCACCAGTGTAACGAAGTTCAATGGAAAGGAGGAGGTGAGAACCGGCTTGACAATATAAATAATCTTTTAATAAAACAAAAAGACACAAACATAAACACATGTAGGGCAGCTGCCCGTAACTCACTCACTCTCGAACTGCCGCCTCCAGTCGCCTTTATCCCTCTCGAGGGCTTGATTAGCCTGATTAGGGGCCAGGTGTGCAGCATCACGACCCGGGCCCGCCGTCCTCCCTGCCACAATGACATACTGGAATGAAGGTTGGCAGATTTCTATAGCCTATTAGATTTGGGAACTTTAAAGACTTGACTAAAAACTTTATGGTAATTTATGTTGAAAATATGGAGCAGTGTTCTTGTTCTGATTCGGTTGTAAGCTAAGAAAAGTGTTTTCAACGTTTTTGTTTTCTTGGAGTCCTGCCCTTGAGTGTATGTGTGTGGACCTGAGTCAGAGGAAAATGAACCTGATAAATCACACTGTCTCTGTCCTCTCTCCTGCCTGGACCTGCTCACCACTGGTTCTCTCTCTCTCATGCATCCAAACTCTAGAAATACCCTCATATTCACACTGAAATGTTTTCTTCCAGTCTAAACCTGCCATTTCTTTTTTTTTTTTTTTTTTTTTTCATTGTTTCTGCAGCTAGCCATTAGTGCCATACAAACAGACTTTCAGTCTCACTGACATTCTAATACCCACAGCGTGTTTCTTTACAATTGCTGCCATTTTAGCCTATTGCGGTGCAGTCTACATAAATGCTTTTTCAAAACCAAAGTATTACTCTTCACATGTTTGTATTGCTGCCTTGGTATTAATGTTATTGTTGAACCACATCTGAACTGTTGGGTTTTAGTATGGCGGTTACGCCTTTGAATACGGCTGTAATAGGTTCAGCTCTTTTTGAGCAACATTTTGTCCCCATGTTTCTGTCTCCTTGCCGTCACGTGCCTGTCTGTCAGTTTGAATGGTGTATGATGCACAATATGTCGTGTGTGGGTCTCTCTTGGACACACTGAATGATTAAAGGTGCTCCAGCAGCAAATGTCAGATGGTGTGACTTAGGCATGTGTTGATGCTTATTCTTTATGCCCATACCCTGACAATAAACTCACTTCTAGTCCCACTCATCCACTGTGATCAAGTTGCCCCTCTGCAAATAGCAAAACTATGGCCAATGCTTATCGAACTGTTCCATTTATCAATAAATGTGCTGTTTTGCAGGGGCTTTTGCATCCCTTATCCCTTCAGAGACAGTAGAGGTGGTTTTGTGCAGCCAAGCTTTTCACTATCAGCATAAAGTTTTGTCTACTTTGAGGCTTATACCTGCAAAGAACCACCTAGACAGAAAGGGTCTATCTGAGCGACATGTAAAGTGACCAACCACAGTTTTTTTTTTTTTTTTTTAAGGGAAGAAACAATCTAAAGTAGATTATACTCAATTAAATAATTGCACAACACTGTCCTTTCAAGACCAGCTCTACAGAAAAGAGACACAGTTTAATTATTTGAGTGATTTTCCTGGAGCAAAATTGGAGAGTCAGTTTGCTTTTGGCTTTAAATATCTCTCTGTGGAGAAGCATTATCAGTGTCCTGAGTGCCAAGCTGAATGAAGCAGGCCTTAATACAGTTCAAAAAGGGCAATTAATTATAACACGATGTTCAAAGCTGTGTTGTTTCACCTTGTCAATAGATCAGCTCAACCTCTTACCTAGTATTAGAGTGAGTTATTTATGCGCCCTCTCTCTCTTTGTCTCTGCACCTCTTTTAGCCTGTGGCAGAGCCCATACCCATCTGTAGTTTCTGTTTGGGGACCAAGGAACAGAATCGTGACAAGAAGCCAGAAGAGCTCATCTCCTGTGCAGACTGTGGGAACAGTGGTAAGTATGAGGTGGAAATGTCAAAAGTCCACTCAACTTTGACCCAGAATTTTGTTATTGCTCTTTTATAACCTTAAGTTTCTTTCAGTCATACAGGTTATTATGGAGAACAAAATAGAATATTGGGCTTTTGTGTTTATTGGATCACATTAAACGTACAACAGTTTGTCTGGTGCGTACAGAAAAAATGTGGTGTTGACTAGTGATGGACCAAGGCCAATGAATTGGCTGATATTTGGAATTAACAAAAGTGGTTGTTCCACTTAGTTTAAGTTCTAAAACTTCTAATGCAGAAGTCCCTATGAGTCCACATTGAGTATGATTATCTATCTTCTCAGGTCACCCATCCTGTCTGAAGTTCTCTCCAGAGCTAACAACACGGGTCAAAGCTCTGTGGTGGCAGTGTATCGAGTGCAAGACCTGCAGCAGCTGCCAGGACCAAGGAAAAAATGCTGTAGGTTTTTTTCAGGAGATTGCCCATGGCTGCTGCCATATCATTTTTATTTAGGCTAAAATTTGTCCATTGACCATGTGACACCAGGGGTGGAAAGAGTACTTAAAAATTATATTTAAGTAAAAGTACTGATATATCCAAAAAATGTTACCTGTCCTAAAAACTACTCAAATAAGAGTAAAAGTGTAGCTCATCTAGAAGTACTCCTGAGTAGTGAGTATTGGGTTGCAAAAGCTACAGTATATTCCCCATTATAATAAACACTGCTGCAATTAAAAAATGTAGAATACATACTGTAATTCACATTCCCTTTTATGGCTATATGTCAGAAAGAATGAAAAATCTAGGTATTCTCCAACAATTTTATTTTTGACTGCCAAATTTTAAAATACATCATTTATCTATGATAAACACTACATATATTTGATTCCAAAAAAATAACAGAGAGACATGAATACAAAGATGAAAAGGTTATTTTCAATACACTGATCAAAATTTTAAATCGGAATGTATGAAACAATTACAATAAAATCAGTTTGTTTAGGGTCTAAATTGCCCTTAATGGCAACAGAGCTAGTTTTTGTTGGGCATAAAACATTATGCTCAAACCAATGCAAAGAATACAAAAAAATGCTAAGAAAGCCAAAAAAAGACTGTAACTTGGCATGTCATGTTCTAGAGGGGGTATATAGCATGCGTGGGCAAAGTTTTTTTTTTTTTTTTTTTAGTACAGGGCCACGGGTTTTTTTGGTACAGGGGCCAAATTGGGCTTAAAGTAGTACATGGGGGGCCAATTGTATTCCGTTTTGAGATACAATGTTCTGCATTGATTTAATATGTATCTTTTAAGCCCAGAAATAGTTGTGCACTCATTCTAATGCATGATACACAATATTCTGAAGTGTATTTGTGACTGATAGGAATATTCTGCCTGAAGTATTGCTTTACAAAAGTTGATACTTTTCTATCAGGCATTAGAAAAACTTGATGAATGCTGAGCATAATTATAAATTATTTTATCATCTCTACTTCCCTGGAAATGTATTATTCAAATTAACACACTTCCTTCACCAGAGATTGGTATTATTAAACATTTACAATATTATAAAAAAAATATTATTAAAAATGCCACTGTTTTATTATATTGTATTAATACTTTTACAGTTATTAAAGTTGTTCAGCCAAAAGCAGTGAGTGGTTTTCTAATTTTCTTGTTTTTGTTTGATTAATAACCTTTTAATGACATACTAGACAGTGGTCAATTTGGTTACCTGTACACTTCAAGTCTGACATTTTGATACAAATCTGCTTTTTACCTCACTGTTCACGTTCACTTTAGACATAACTGACTGTGTTTACATTAATACTTCGCCAAGACGGGCATTTTGGTGGAATTATGAAGTATATTTGACCATTTAAGGTGCATCTCCGGATTAGCGTGAGCACTCTCGGAACACGCACATGTAATAAGTCAATCTTTTAGATTTTATTGAGATCAACCAGTGATTGTCTTGCTATTGTGATCGCTGTAATGAGCACCCCTGGTCTAGATGACCTAGCACCATTTACTGGCTACATTATAGATACAGAGAATCTAGTAAGCAGAAATATGAAATTTACCTCAATATGTTTCATCAGATTAGTGGCATGGATGTTCAGGTGTTGAAATGCTCCTTGAGGTATCCTCCACATCCATGATGATTTATAGCAGTTGGCACCTGCTGCCGTTCAGGTTTTCTATATGTGTTTTGATTTGACGGGAGTCACGAGACTCTTGTAGCCAATCACATTGATGGATGAAAATAAAATCAGGACAGGAAAGTGGCGAACACAGACGAGGGGAAAATAGCGCAGTAAAAGTACGGTTACAGCACTTAATGTACTCAAATAAAAGTACACCATTTTTAAACTACTTAAAGTACATTTCCTGGGAACAACTACTTAATTACAGTAACGAGAGTATTTGTAATTTGTTACTTTACACCCTTCTCACCACAAATGTACAGAGCAGTTATCGGAGTTACCGTAGACTTTGTCAGTTCAAACCAGTCTGGCCATTCTCTGTTTACCTCATCAACAAGGTGTTTCCATCAACAGAGTTTACATACTCCTGAGTTTTTCACAATAACTGACATTAAATTGTAGAAAACATTGCCTGTCTTAGGTCAGTTAGGATCACTATTTTAAGAATGTGAAATGTCAGAATAATAGTACAGAGATTGATTTATTTCAGCTTTTATTTCTTTTATCACATTCCAAGTGGGTCAGAAGTTTACATAAACTTTGTTAGTATTTGGTAGCATTGCCTTTAAATTATTTAACTTGGGTCAAATGTTTTGGGTAGCCTTCCACAAACTTCTCACAATAAGTTGCTGGAATTTTGGCCCATTCCTCCAGACAGAACTGGTGTAACTGAGTCAGGTTTGTAGACCTCCTTGCTCACACTGGCTTTTTCAGTTCTGCCCACAAATTTTCTATCGGTCAGGGCTTTGTGATGGCCACTCAGATACCTTGACTTTGTTGTCCTTAAGCCATTTTGCCACAGATTTGGAGGTATGCTTGTGGTCATTGTCCATTTGGAAGACCCATTTGCGACCGAGCTTTAACTTCCTGGCTGACGTCTTAAGATGTTGTGCCAATATATCCACATAATTTTCCTTCCTCATGATGCCATCTGTTTTGTGAAGTGCACCAGTCCCTCCTGCAGCAAAGCACCCCCACAACATGATGCTGCCACCCCTATGCGTCACGGTTGGGATGGTGTTCTTTGGCTTGAAAGCCTCACCTTTTTTCCTCCAATCATAACGATGGTCGTTATGGCCAAACAGTTCATTTTTATTTAATCAGATCAGAAGACATTTCTCCAAAAAGTAAGATCTTTGTCCCCATGTGCACTTGCAAACTGTAGTCTGGCTTTTTAATGCGGTTTTGGAGCAGTGGCTTCTTCCTTGCTGAGCAGGATAATAGATATTGTGGATATAGATACTTGTCTACCTGTTTCCTCCAGCATCTTCACAAAGTCATTTGCTGTTGTTGTGGGATTAGTTTGCACTTTTCACACCAAACTACGTTCATCTCTAGGAGACAATGCGTTTCCTTCCTGAGCGGTATGATGGCTGCGTGGTCCCATGGTGTTTATACTTGCGTACTTTATACTTTTGATCAGTTATCATTTTCTGCAAATAAATGCTCTAAAGGACATTATTTTTGTCTTGAATTTGGAAGAAATGTTGTCAGTACTTTATAGAATAAAACAAAAATGTTAATTTTACTCAAACACATACCTTTAAATTGTAAATCCAGAGAACTGATAATTTTGCAGTGGTCTCTTAATTTTTTCCCAGAGCTGTATATATATTACACTAAAATAATATATCATCTATAATTTGGGATGCACTAATTCTAATCATGCATACTGTTTTGTCTGGATTGTAAGAAAATTGGGACACAGCCCTTTATGCCATTTTAGTACAGAATTTAGAGCCATGGTCGCATGGAATACTTGGCTGTGTTCTTTGCCATCACAGTGCAAACAGTCAAAATAAGTGTCCTTGTTGTTAGTAGTCCAGACATTGACTCTTGTCTATGCGTGTTTGCGTTTTACAGGACAACATGTTGTTTTGTGACTCCTGTGACCGAGGTTTCCACATGGAGTGTTGTGACCCTCCACTCATGCGGATGCCGAAAGGTGAGTTGTGCCCACACATTCAAATACATGCGTACACAACATCTAAACATTGAATTTGAAACTGCTGTAATCAGTGGATTGGTGGCTGGAGCTCACAATATACATGTAATTTTAAAGCTAAAATGTGTTACTTTTAGTTGTTAAAATACATTCTCCTATCGCAGTTTAATATGCATAAACAACTATAATTTATTTGTAGGTAAATTTTCTCAAAAAATGTAAACACTGTGTGTGTGTGTGGCGCTGTAAAAATTACGCTTTGGGCGACCCTTCCAGTCCGACATAACAATATTGATTCAACCAATGGTGTGAGTTTGGGGCGGGAGAGTCTGATTGTTCGATAACAGGGTGGGGAGGAATGTGTATTTGGATAGCTGTTTGAAAACTTTTATTTTTGCAATTCTGTTTGGTGATGCCAGAGGCATAGAAAAGACATACTTCAGCTTTAACATTCCCTCTATTAATCGTGTATTTATTTGATGTAGTATTCTTTCCCATAATAATTTGTTTTCTCTGTGGTCATTAGTAATTGTGATAGGGTAAATGATTCTTGATTGCTGCTCTGCAGGCATGTGGATCTGTCAGATCTGTCGGCCGAGAAAAAAGGGAAAAAAGCTTTTACATGAAAAAGCAGCACAAATCAAACGGAGATACAATGCACCACTGGGACGGCCGAAGGGCAGGTATTTTTAACCATTTAAACTTCTTCACATCCATATTTGCTTGCATATTGTCTGTGCTCCAATTGTTTTTTAAAAAAGCTTGTTTTTTTCAATATGAGTTATTACTAATTTGTAACACTTTAAAATACCTGAATTAAAAAGTTGGCATAAAACGTTCTTGTCCTCAGACCGGGCCGCCCCTTTAAAAAGCTTCGAGGTGGTGGGCGTGGCAGGAGAAGGCGGGGTGTTGGAGGCGTGGACCAGTGCTCACAAGGCTCCTCCTCCCCACACTCTTCCTCAAGCTCCTCATGTGAAGGTTACCCCGGTGACGATCGCATGCTGTTCTCTCTCCACGGCGAAAATTCAGAGCAGGGTGGCCTGCGCTTCAACAAAAAGACAAAGGGCCTGATCGATGCTCTGAGCAAGTTTTTCACGCCATCCCCAGATGGGCGGAAAGCTCGCACTGAAGTGGTGGACTATTCCCAGCAATACCGCATGCGCAAGAAGAGCAATCGCAAGGGTGAGCAGGATGACAGGATAGGAGGTAAGACAGGTCAAAAACTACACCTTAAATATTTGGCACTTAACTTTTTTCTTTGCGTAGTATTTTGCTTTCAGTGAAGACAGACCGAATAATTGGAAATTTGTTGTCACGCCTGGTAGAGATGGGATTTGTACTTTTTTTTTTTTTTTTTTTTTTTAAAGTACCATTTATTGCAAAACTCTGTTCCATCACTACTCGTTATCATATTAACAACCAGTCTGTAATTATTATTTAATATTTAGGAGCCTTAAGTACAAACACCCATAAACTTTTTGACTGATTTATTATAAAGAACCAGCTCCTGGATTGTGTCCCCGTCTTCTGATTGGCATCGCCAGCAGGTGGGTGTGTCTTTAAGACCAAGCCTGTGCAATCTAGAAGGAGTCCAATAGAATTGATGTAAAATCTTAAACTGCATGAGGCACACCTTTGCATGTCTAGATGTAGACTTTTTTTTTTTTTTTTATCCTAGCCCACACTCCCTCCTCCAATACCAAGTTTAAATCTTTCTCTCATAATCTCTTGAGAGAAGTTGAAGCTCCTTCCCCCAGACTCTGAATTACCAGGGAGTAATACACTGATGCCTCATGACCTTTTCCAAAAGCAGTAATCACCACTTCCAGAGTACCTGCCACTTTAGGGGGGGTGTATGCTACTCCCAAAAATGGAACAGAGCAGGTGGCGCAGCTGTAAATACCTAAAGAATTGAGATCTGGGAATCCCAAAATGTTGAACCAGCTTTTCAAAGGATCTCAACACTCTGCTCTCATATAGGTCACCGAGTGTATTAACATCCCTCACAATCCACTCTGACCAGCAGAAAGGGGACTTATTAATACATAATTTGGGGTTCAACCATAAGCTCGAGGCAACATTTAAATAAATGTTCAAATTAAACACTCTGGACACTTTTATCCATACTGAGTGTAAATGCGAGATAACGGTGTAATTTAACTTCTCCAGTTAGTTTGATAGAAAGACTTTGCAATGGTGAAATAGGGGCAAGAACTTCCTGTTCAATACAAAACCAGGGAGGGGCTCTCTCAGGTGGAGGCGAATGAGTCAAATGTCTGAGACCGAATGCGTAATAAAACAAAATATTGGGTAGGCCTAGACCACCTTTGGCAATTGGTCTATGCAGTTTACTGAAATGTAATCTGTGACATTTCCCATTCAAAATGAAGGATTTCAGTATGCTATCAAATTGCTTGAAATAAGAGAGGGGACATCTATAGGGAGTGACTGTAGCAGGTAGTTGAATTTTTTAATACAATGAATTTTAATAACATTAACCTTCCCAATAATTGATAAATGTAATGAAGCCCACCTGCCAAAATCACTCAAACCTTTTTATTAAAGGGTCAAAATTTGCTGGGAATAAAATATCCAAATACTTAATGCCCTGTTTGGGCCACTGAAAGGCACCCGGCTGAAAAGCCGTTATCGGGCAGTACGCTGTCAGAGCCAAACTTTGGATTTAGACCAATTAACTCTGTATCCCGAGAACTTAGAAAAGGAATTAATAATTCTGTGGAGGCAAGGCATAGATCTAGTAGGGTCAGAGACGAATAATAAAATATCATCTGCTTAAAGCAGAAGCTTATGCGCCACACCTCCCGCCATCACCCCTGGAAAATCATCCTCCTTTCTTATCGCGGCTGTTAATGGTTCCAGGGCAAGAGAGAACAATAATGGGGAAAGAGGGCAAGAGGGCCTATCCAGAGTAAAATAATCTGAAATGAATCTATTTGTTTGTACCGCCGCTACCGGGTGTATATAAAGTAACTTAATCCATCCAATAAAAGTATTCCCAAACCTGTATAATTCCAAAATCGTAAAAAAAAATCCCACTCTACCATATCAAACGCCTTTTCGGCGTCAAGTGAGATGGCCGCGACCGGAGTCTGATTATTCGCCACTGACCACGTAATATTAATTAAATGCCTAATGTTATCAGAAGGCCCTGAATAAACCCCACCTGATCTATGTGTATAAGAGATGTCATAACTTCACTTAATCGGTTAGCCAGAATTTTTGACAATATTTTTACGTCTAGCTGGATCAGGGAAATTGGACGGTAACTCTTACACTCGCTTGGATCATGAAAGTATACTTTTTATGTTTTTTTTTTTTTTTTTTTTATGTTTCTAATTAATTATGACCACTGGGGTGTGTGTTTGTGTCCGGGGTGGGGGGATTGTTCAGGGGGAAAGGGTTTAATTTTGTATAATTTGATTCCGTATTTTCTGTTATGTTTATTTAATTTGTTGAAGGGAATCAATAAAAAAAAAGAACCAGCTCCTAAGAGTCATTCTTTGAATTCCTGAATTGGAATTGGTCATTCTGTATGTTTGTTGTTGCTTGCAGCTAGGGATGTTAATGATTAATTGATTAATCGTTGTTAATAATTTGATCAGTTAAGCTTGTTGATTGTCAATTTATTATTTTCAGGACAAATGCATTCAGTAATCATGCCAGCAGACTTTTATAAGACTGTCTATAGAGTCATCCGCCACTAGAGGGTGCTTCTGTGCTGCATGCTACGTCTTTTTTGCGGTATTAACATTAACGATTAATTGATCATTAATTTCCACGATGATCAATTATGAAAATGTCTGAAAATTGACATCCCTACTTGCAACCAGCGAGCACAGCGTATTAGACATGTTAATTAGTACAAACTAAATGTGAATTTGGTGTCTCTTAAAATGATTGCACAGAGCCTCATTTAAGTGTATGTACCTTCAGTTTTATGATCTGCCTGAACATTCACTCGGACTGTTTTAACTGTCTTGGTGTCTCATTTCATCACAGACAATCAGGAGTGTGGAGACTGGCGGGAGGATGAAGACAAGTTGCCAGGACACGAGAACCTAACTGAGAATGACGTGGAGCTCTTCAGGCACATTCAGGAACTGGCACTACAGGTACAGAAACAGAGGGCAAAATATTTTTTGAAGAATGAGGTGTGGTAGGCTTGTGGAAGAGAGAGTTGGTTGAATTGAATAACAAGCAGGATCCTTATGTTGATAAATCCAATATTTTATGGTAGAGGTGCCCATAGTTTGTTTGCGGTACCAGCATTTTCTTTTGTTATATTAGCAAACACTGGGAAATTGTGAAGGCCTTTATCTCTGCTGAATGTAATGTGTGGGATTTGATAGATTCTATTATCTTGACAGCTGGTGCCTCTCTCAGTGATACACACCCAAACACAATCGCACAGCATTGGATAGATCCAGCACACTTGTTTTTAGGAGGATGAACACCATGCTTTAGCCCAACAATAAGACTTAATTGTGTGTGCTCTGTGACATTTAGATTTTAGAATCACAATTTTTCTTCAGTCTCCGTTAAACTATGACATTACTCTTAAAGCTGCACCACGGAATTTTGGGCTTTCTAGCGATATCTGTGGTTGAAACCTACAATTGCAAGTAACTTGCGGAGGAACATTTTACATCAGTTGTGTTTTGGCAGTGCTGTTCTGCGTGGATGATTCTAATGGTTCTGGATTAAAATAGAGCTTTTATTTTGGTGTTTTGGCAGAAAACTAGATGTTTTTGACGGCTTCACTTCTCAGCTCCGGAAAAGCAGTTTGCTGTATGGGCTAATGTGTTTATTAAACCATAAAAGCCTATAATTTAATTATATAAATATATGGTTAGCAGGTTCTTCATGTTTAATAAACACACAGTGCACGTGATGTTAATGATGCCGTTAGTGTATAAGCAGCAGCTTCTCACATTTACTTACTGTTGAAGCACGCAGCTCATGCAGACCTTATAGGCTATTTGTTTAATAAAATCTCAGCCTTTTGTGGTTTAATCATCACACTAGGACATATCATGATTTTTCTTTGATTTATAGTGCATTTTCACCGATCAGCAACAACATTAAAACCACCTGCCTAATATTGTGTAGGTCCCCCTCGTGCCACCAAAACAGCGCCAACCCGCATCTCAGAATAGCATTCTGAGATGCTATTCTTCTCACCACAATTGTACAGATTGGATATGAGTTACCGTAGACTTTGTCAGTTCAAAACATTCTGGCCATTCTCTGTACTCAATACTCAAACCAGCCCATCTGGCAAGAGAGCCCAATCATGCCACGATCCAAATCACTGATCACATTTTTTCCCCATTCAGATGGTTGATGTGAACATTAACTGAAGCTCCTGACCCATATCTGCATGATTTTATGCACTGCACTGCTGCCACACGATTGGCTGATTAGATAATTGCATGGATGATTGTTGGTGCCAGATGGGCTGGTTTGAGTATTTCTGTAACTGCCGATCTCCTGGGATTTTCACGCACAGCAGTCTCTAGAATTTACTCTGAATGGTGCCAAAAACAAAAAACATCCAGTGAGGGGCAGTTCTGTGGATGGAAATGCCTTGTTGATGAGAGAGGTCTACAGAGAATGGCCTGACTGGTTCAAACTGACAAAGTCTACGGTAACTCAAATAACCGCTCTGTACAATCGTGATGAGAAGAACAGCATCTCAGAATGCTATTCTGAGATGTGGGTTGGCAAAGTTTTGTCGGCACGAGGGGGACCTATACAACTGTAGGCAGGTGGTTTTAATGGCTGATCTGTGTATACATTAATTTCGTCCCAAATATGTCAAATTCCGTGACATTCCGCTATTTTAGTTAATTCCTTTTTTATGACTGGATTCTGTGATTCTGTCCATGTTTTCCACAAAGCGAAAATCATAGGGCCCTAGTTTGAGGTTACCTGCTTTGCCTGTGATCATCACATGGAGATTTTCACCTGCAGAGCCGGGGTCATAACGTGCTATTTTCATTATTAGTTTAAACATATATAACCAAAATATTACTTGCTTTGAGGAAGATAAACAACACTCTTATTTACATATTTTAATGTGATTATTGAAGTGTTTATCCACTACACATTAATATTTGTATTGTACTTCACATATCAATTTTAGAGGTGAAACTCGTGATATGGCTGATATGAGGTCATTTGAAGACACTTATTTTTATATTACAATATACAGCCAAAGTTGACAATTCCTGTGAACCATAATATTACAAAAGTAAGTGCATTCACTGCAAACAATACGTCTGTAATGTAAAAACACAAAGGATTCGATAATGATGGGGATGAAATACACTTTGTTAAACATTAATATAATATGCAGAAATATGCAATAAAACAAATACAATAAGACAATTTTTTTGGAGGTAAAGTTATAATAGAGAGATAGTTAAACACTAAACAATATGTACATTACTTTGCTATAAAATTAGTAGAGTAAAAACAACTTGAGATGAGCATATATTCATGGGGAACTGCCTTGTAGAACTACCTTATGGCTTTTAGACTGTTTAAACTGCTAAAAGTGCAGTGGAAAGTGACAACTTGTGCATTTCTGTGACTGAGGTAAAAGAAATGAGAGAACAGTGGCATACATGCACTTAGGGAATCTTGAAACTGCTGTAATTTTATAAAATACTCAGAAGTTATGAATATTAGTAAACATATTACAGTAACTTCACCGGAAAACTAGCCGACTACACGCATCGTGATCAGTAAACACATGAGTAATGTTTGATACATTAAAGCATGGCGACAAATATAAGCTTCAACAGCCTGGTAGGGAATATCCTGGAAAACATATATAAGCATTAAAGTAAGAAAACAGAATTAACAGTTAAACATCCATTAGGAGACTGATCCCCTGCTGCTGCTGTCCTGTACTGTGACTGACTGAACTGCCATAGCTTCCCCAGCCTACACTCATGCGAGACAGCCTGACTTTTTTTTTCTGAGATTATGGACATGACGTAAACAAGCAAGGACGAATGATGTAAGCATGCCATTTTGCGAAATATCCGACCCGACAGCTCTAAATAAAAATCATTATTGTGGCTTATCAGAGTGAATCGGGGTAAAACAAGGAAAGCAATTTTTTTTTTATAAAAGTAATCAATTATTAACCAAACAAATCTTACATAGTGCAGCATAAAGCACAGCTCCTTAAACAGTTTTGCAGTGGATCATTGAATGGTAAATGTGGCTCTTTTATAGCCGAGGGTAACAAGATTCCTGAAGGTTGTTGACTGGTGCTAGTATTTTCACCATGTCATTTACGTTTTGTTAAGCTTAGTGACAGATACGTAAGCATTTCAAAGTAATTGTTTTGTACTAGGGGTGTAACACAAAATGTAAAAATTTTTGTGGTAATGGATGCTGTTCGGTAAAAACGTATAATTGGTTTTTCGCTATTAGGGCTGCACCAATTAAGAAAATTGTGGTTGAAGCTGATATTGAATTCTGTCATCAGCTGATATTGAATTGATCAGCTGTTACTGATCCATTGCCAGTGGTTATTTTTCAAACAACATTAAGCACTAAGCCATATGTTGTTGCAAATACACCACACTGTAAAATTACATGCAACTTTTTATGTACAATACATTTTAGGGAAATGTCAATGTTTAGTAAAATGTATACAAAACAGATTTTTCTTGCTTCACTGTTCTCACTGTCAAGCATTGATACACACTGGTAGCTTGTAATCACAATGAGTCCTCACACACCAGAGATGCGTAAAAAGAAAAAGAGAGATGTTCAAAACTTGCTCAAACTGCTCTAGTGAGGGATCATTAATAGTTATGATTTCTTTACCATTTAGGGTGTTGTTTACCTTAAATAATGCAAATCACTTATAATTAAGCATTTGCAAGAAGACATCTCATTGCCATTAGTGCAGGGTAAACCATTATTGCTGTTATTACTGCTTTCTTGACAAACATTTATATCTGTTGAGCTCTTAAATGGGCATAAAAGGTTTCATTCCGACTTGCTACGTCAAATGTAGGCCTTTTCTATTTTTAGTCTTTGTTGTTTATATCCGTTTTGTTCACTGTTATGTGTTTGCAGTTTTTCCTCTAACTGTACAGTGATTTAGCAAAATATGCATCAATTTACAGTATATAATTACAATTTCATCTGTAGCCTGTATTTTCAGAAGTATCGTTAGACATGTGAACCATGGTTCAGGTAAGGCTGTGCTGATAGTCAAATCTATAAATCACAATTCTTTTTTTTTTTAAGGACAAAAGTAAATGAGCCAGAGAGATGGAAACTGATCCCACAGATTCACTCTCACTGACACGCACTGGGTCTCTCTCTCATGTGTTTGCAGCCATTTTAATCGTGATCCAGTTATGATCGTGTATGTATCATGTTATGTGGTAATTAGTGATACCAAGCCCCAGGTTAAGCACATGTACCAAAGCACACAGTTGAACTATTTCACCCCTAGCTTGTATACAGAATAAGGGCAGTGAATTTTGTGTGTGCGTTTGTGAGTAAGAGAAAGGGATCCAGTGAGCGAGCATAGAAGTGGGTGATCACTAGTGTGTGTCGGCAGGCTGTATTCTTATGTGAAACTATGTTTGACTATTAGAACATAAGGGCTGCTTGAGTGTAAAAGAGAGTGGCAAAAATTGCCTGCTTTTTGATCCTTTGTGTATGCTGTTTTCAGAATGCCCAGGCTGAAGTTTGCAGGGTTTGTGTACATATGTTTTGTCCAAGTTCATCTTAGAAAGCCTTGTCTTTGCCTTTCTCTCATCCTCATCTCTCTCTCTCTCTTGGACTTTTACAGAAAGTTGGCGTGACTGGGCCGCCTGACCCCCAGATGCGCTGCCCATCAGTCATAGAGTTTGGGAAGTATGAAATTCAGACGTGGTACTCTTCTCCATACCCACAGGAGTACAGCAGGTAACCAACAACATTTGCTGGCCTTTTGACATTTGTTCGTACGTGCGTAGGTGTAAAAAACAAAAACTCAGTTGACAAATCATGTTTATTGACTGATGCTATCACACACCGTAACCAGTTAATGTTTATATATTTTTGCCCAAGCAAGAGAGGTGTTACAACTGGTTTGGTTTTTAAGGCCCTTGATGCTGATGCATGATATGTGGTGTTTGTGTGACAGGCTCCCTAAACTCTATCTGTGTGAGTTCTGTCTGCGCTACATGAAGAGCCGCAGCATTCTCTACCAGCACATGCGAAAGTGCAACTGGTTCCACCCACCTGCCAATGAGATCTACAGGAAGGACGATTTGTCAGTGTTCGAGGTGAGGAAAAGAAATCTCCGCCCAGACAAAACCCACAAATTCACAGAGACACACGTTTGTTTACGCACCCTTGGCAGTATCTCTTGCAGACATATGCTGATGTACACACTTAAACTCGTACACACAAATGCACAGAGCCAACAAAGGAAATCTCATTCACACTGAAGCGCGCTCACTCCCACACTGGTTCTGGCAATAACATCCACCCACATCCTGCCCTCACGAGGTGTCATAATAACTCCACACAGCAGGGTAATAAATGAATAACTGTAGCCTCTCTTTGTTTCCAAATCACTATGGTGATTAACTACAGCCTTTGAGTTTCTGTGAAGGAAAATTTTTGGCGCAAACAGACTTGTTGTTCTGCATCAGTGTGGGTTAAGTCAACACTGCCAGTCCAATATCCACTGATCTTGAATATGTTCCACATTAATCAACACCACTTAGCATTTTGAGGGTGTGCTTGGTGAGTTGGTTTTTAGAGGCTCAGGTTTCAAAGCTGCTCCTGGTCTGGTTCTGACTCAGTATGATACCTGTGGCAGCAGCACTGCTAAAAGCTAACACGACTGGCATTCAGCCGACAGAAAAAACAGGAGAAGTGCAATTTATCGCAGACTCTGTTCCTACACTGCATTTTCATGCCAATCTTGTGTTTCAAAATGATAAATTGGGCTTTAGAAATTGCAAATCGTATGGTATTTTAGACAGGCTTTGCAATTTGCAAAAGTATCATGAAGGAGAGCGTTGCGTAGTAGTATTTAAATCATTGTTCAGTTCATATTAGTGATGCACCAATGCACAAAATATGTATGCTGACAATATTTATCTGCCAGTTATTGTCCAAATTAAATCCATCGGCATATCGGTTATAAGCATGAAAGCACCGATAGGAATAATCAATGGTTTATTTATAATTAATTAGTAATTCATTCATTAGTCTGTGTATTAGAATGCACAGTTCAGAAATAATAGCCACATTATGTACAAGAGTTGGCACTCTTAAGAACATGTAATATTTAATTTTCATTCTTTCTCGTTCTCACATTAATGAGGAAAAACCGCCATAAACGGACGTGACAGTTGTGGAAGCGGCACTCACCTACAGGATACATGAGGAAAACCATCCAAAATGCTTTGAAACCAGCAGACTTTGACTTCAGAATTTGATATTCTGCATTAAGCACTTCAGTCAGCACTGTGTGAGCAAGCAGTGCCTTCTAGCAGTCTGGATGGTATTATCCATTTTCCATTATACCACTATAATACAGAAATTAAAAGGGGAGTTTGCCACTTTGTTTAAAACTTTTTATTTTTCCATTATGTGGTTGACATTTTCATGGAATTGCCCAACATACGCATAGTATTATTTTGTGATGGTCTATCATACACAGTTCCATGCATGTAAAATGTGAGTTCTTGTTTTGAACTGCAAAAACAGGAGTGCCAAAATGTTTTAGAAGTACAAAATAAAAAATTTTCATATCAATCATCATGTTATCATATTTGGGCATAGTTTTGTGCATTTTATATTTCTTCTGTTGTGGCTCACTTTAAAATGTTGGCCTGTCATGTGTTCAGTAGATCCATGTAAAAAAAAAAAGAAAAAAAGAAATGTGCCTCTTAAAGCATAAATTCTAAGTAAAAATATCACTATCAGCCTACAGTTTTTTGTTAAAACCAGTATTGGTGTGGTCAAAAAATGTCATATCAGTGCATCCCTAGCTCATATCAATGTCAATAATTAGAAACTACCTGTACCTTAAAACAGTGTTTTAACTAGGTGGAATGAAACAATTTTCTGTCCATACTGAAAGTGATATGCTGCCCAAACTGTCACCATCACAGCCAATCAAATAATATTTGACGTTTAATATACAGCAGTGTGGAGCAGGATTTTGGACTAGTGAGATTTCACTGTGTGTAGGGCTATCAGAAGCGATGCGACCGAAACCAGCAAGGTAGAATGTCTTGTCTATCTTTTCAATCATTGGAGGAGGTTGTGAAATTGATGCTGTACTGATTGTTTCTCATAAGCTTTTGAGGACGACTTTGCTTTTTTTAATTTGTATTTTTTTTTATCTTTTGCTTGGCTTTACTTCTAGATATTCCAGAGTTGTTGCTGTGTATCCTTAAAGGGATAGTTCACCCAAAAATGAAGATTCTCTCATCATTTACTCACCCTCATTCAGATGTGTATGACTTTCTTCCTCAGAACACAAACTAAGATTTTTAGAAGAACATTTCAGCCTTGTAGGTCCATAAAATGCAAGTGAATGGTGACAAGCTCCAAAAATCATAAAGGCAGCATAAAAGTAATCCATATGGCTCCAGTGGTTACATCTATGTCTTCAGAAGCGATATAATAGGTGAGGGTGAGAGACAGATCAATATTTAAGTCCCTTTTTACTATAAATTTCCACTTTCACGTTCTGAACGCACCTCCTGCAGCAAAGCACCCCCACAACATGATGCTGCCACCCCCATGCTTCATGGATGGGATGGTGTTCTTCGGCTTGCAAGCCTCACCTTTTTCTTCCAAATATAACTGGTCATTATGGCCAAACAGTTCAATTTTTGTTTCATCAGACCAGAAGACATTTCTCAAAAAAGTAAGATCTTTGTCCCCTTGTGCACTTGCAAACTATAGTTTGCCTTTTTATGGATGTTTTGGAGCAGTGGCTTCTTCCTTGCTGAGCAGCCTTTCAAGTTATGTCGATATAGGACTTGTTTACTGTGGATATAGATTCTTGTCTACCTGTTTCCTCCAGCATCTTCACAAGGTCCTTTGCTGTTGTTCATGGATTGATTTGCACTTTTCGCACCAAACTATGTTCATCTTTGGGAGATAGAATTCGTCTCCTCCTTGAGCGGTATGATGGCTGCATTTCCCATGGTGTATATACTTGCATACTATTGTTTGTACAGATGAACGTGGTACCTTCAGGCATTTGAAAATTGCTCTCAAGGATGAAACAGACTTGTGGAGGTCCACAATTGTTTTTCTGAGGTCTTGGCTGATTTCTTTTGATTTTCCCATGATGTCAAGCAAAGAGGCACTGAGTTTGAAGGTAGGCCTTAAAATACATCCACAGGTACACCTCCAATTCAGTACACCTCCTATCAGAAACTAACTGGCTAATTGCCTAAAGGCTTGACATTATTTTCTGGAATTTTACAAGCTGCTTAAAGGCACAGTTAACTTAGTGTATGTAAACTTCTGACTTCAACTGGAGTTTTTTGGAGATTCAAAGTTCTGGCCATAATTCACTTGCATTGAAAAGACCTACAGAGCTGAAATATTCTTCTAAAACTCTTTGTTTGTGTTCAGGGCTCCATCCTATGACGTTAGTAATCCGGACTGTTTCACGCACATGCGCACTCTTCAAACACCCATCAGAATGCCGCTATGTGTTTACATGGCCACATAAGCCGCATTCTCCGGGAGGAACCCAGTTGTGTTAAATTGCTTTCTCTTAATCCTTTAAGCAGCAAAAGGAAAACACAGTTTGCATTTTTATAACATTTCAGAATTCTGCTTTCTGCAGAATACTTGGAATAAACAGTTTGTTTGTTTGTTTTTAAAGTGTATGTAAACGGGGTCACTGTCTGCTTTCTCGTTGGTAGTTGCCACACCGCTGTGCCTTTGCATGAAATTTTACACTCTTCACCAGTCAACCTTATTCACAATAGTGCTATTTAAAATTTTTTATGGGAATGACAACAAAGGCTTTGAGGTATAGACATACAGTCTCTTTAATGGGCTGTACTGTTGTTTAAAGTGTTTTGGATCTGTAAATAAGGTCTATGGTTTCTGTCACACGTCACCACAAATCACCAACTCTCACTGAAAATGGATGTAAGACTTCTGGTCACTGATCAGCGCAAATTGCTGTCAGCGTGAATCCCAACTTAAACTACATGTCATCAAAAGCTTAAAAAATGTCTTCCCTACCTTTCAGGTGGATGGAAATGTCAGCACAATATACTGTCAGAATTTGTGCCTGCTGGCCAAGCTCTTCCTGGACCATAAGACGCTATACTACGATGTGGAGCCCTTCCTCTTTTATGTACTCACACAGAATGACGATAAAGGCTGCCATCTTGTTGGGTACTTTTCAAAGGTATGCAAATCTTTTTTTGAAATTTGATTTACTTTCACATCCACCCAAGTGAGATGATAGAGGGGCTTTAATAGTTTATCCAAATGCTAAGTTGATTTTTTGCTCCCCACTGTGATCAAATTGGATTAACCGATAGTGCTACTTATTGCATACTTTTTCTTTATTATGCACAAAAGTTCAAATTCTTAAAGATTAAGTTTTCACACCTGGCTCATTTTGAGCATTTGTTTTTCAGAACCTAGTGCGTGTTCTCCCGTAGTTTTGTTCGTTAAGGCATATATGAACACAGCAAATGCACTCAGATCCACACCAAAACAGTCGGTCCGAGACCACCTGGACGAGATAGTCTTGGTCCAATTGCAAACGACCTCTTGTTTTCTTTTTTTGAAAATGCAATCCATCCCAATGGACCAACAAACCAAACAATATCCCCTATAAAAACCATGAGCATACCTAATTCTAAAATAGAAATGTAATAATTCCTTATATAATTGTAGTACGATTGCATCTCTCCTTTGGAGAGTGGCAGAACAGATAGTTTAGATGTTGCATCTTTAGGTTGCTTCACTCTTTCTGTTGTTTGTAAGTGCATGTTTGTCCATGCGTGCAAGAGGGAGAGAGAGAGAGAGTGAGAGCTCTGTGACCATGAGAAAAGGTACTTTTCGAAGCAGAAATAATGCAAAAGCAACTAATGACATAAATGACCACTGTGACTGGAATGCGCATTCCGTACCATGCGGTAACTGTTAGCATATCAGTGACACACAAATTCTTGAAAATTTGTACCATTTGACAAATTTTTCACAGGTATATAATTTTAATCAGTATATTGATGTATGAGCTAAATCCAGGAACGGCGCAAAAACATTCTGACCAATGAGGGGACAGTTTGCTTACATGTTTGGATTGACCCAAGATGGCGCCGAGTATGGCTGCTGCGTTGCGAGCTCCGACACAACATGGTAGTGTTTTGTTTGTTTTGTTTACAATTCTTATGTTTTTTGTCTTGGATGTTGTCTGCCTTATTATCTACGACAGACAAACACTTTTGGACATTGGTTCAGCAATCACACACCGTAAACCGGACTTCAAATACCTCAATGCCGACCCGCTGTTTACAAACACGCAAGCGGAGCCCTTTGTCTGTGCTGCCCGGCCGCGGAAACACAGGAGTTAAAGGGGAAACAGAGCCGGCGTTCTCATCAGAGTAAGACGCTGCACAAATTGACCCCCGCTACCCAGTATTCTACTGGCAAATGTTCAGTCTCTGGATAACAAGCTCTGCGAGCTGAAAGCGCGGATCTCTTTCCAACGAGAGACGAGGGACTGCTGCATTGTCTGCCTTACGGAAACTTGGATGTCTGCGGAGATTCCAGACTCAGCCATCGAACCCGCGGGGTTCTCCGTGCACCGAGCGGACAGAGTGAAAGACCTCTCAGGTAAAAGCAGAGGTGGTGGTGTATGTTTTTTTTGATCAACAAATCCTGGTGTGATCAGAGGAACGTACATTCTATCAAGTCTTTCTGCTCTCCTGATCTGGAATTTCTCATGCTTTTGTGTCGACCTTTCTGGCTACCGAGGGAATTCACAGCGGCCATTATCACTGCTGTGTACATCCTGCCACAAGCCGACACAGACCGGGCACTCAAGGATCTGTATGGGATTATAAGCAAACAGGAAACCGTGCACCCTGAGGCCACGTTCATTGTGACCGGGGACTTTAAGAAAGCCAGTTTCAAATCAGTCGCACCAAAATACCACCAACACATTAGTTTCAACACACGAGGGGACCGGGTTTTGGACCATTGCTACCCTCCTTTACGGGATGGCTACAAATCCCTCCCCCGCCCACCATTTGGCAAATCGGACCACTCTTCCATTCTGCTTCTGCCCGCTTACAGGCAGAAACTGAAACAGGAAGCACCCACCCTCAGAAAGATCCAGTGCTGGTCGGACCAATCAGACTCTACGCTACAAGACTATTTTGATCACACAGACTGGGAGATGTTCCGGTCCGCCTCTGATGACAACAACAAGCTTTACGCTGATAGCGTAACGTGTTTCATCAGAAAGTGCGTAGAGGACTTCGTTCCGACCAGAACAATACGGATCTATCCGAACCAGAAGCCATGGATTAATAGCGATGTTCGCACGGCACTTAACGTGCGGACCTCCGCTTTTAATTCCGGGAATGTGGAGGAGCATAAACAAGCCAGTTATGCCCTCCGAAAAATCAGAACAGCAAAACGCCAGTACAGGAACAAGATTGAAGGACAGTTTAACACCACCAACTCTAGAAGCATGTGGCAGGGAATTAACATCATCACAGACTTTAAAGGGCATAAAAACTCCGCCATGAACACCGCTGCCTCTCTCCCGGATGAGCTAAATACTTTTTATGCTCGTTTTGAGGGAAATAACACCGCCCTCGCGGAGCGAGCTCTCGCAGCCGAAGTTACAGAGGTTAGTTCACTCTCCGTCTCTGTAGTGGATGTAACCCGATCCTTCCGACGGGTGAATATCCACAAAGCCACGGGTCCAGATGGCATTCCGTGCCGCGTCATCAGAGCGTGCGCGAACCAGCTGGCTGGTGTTTTTACGGACATTTTCAACCTTTCCCTCTCTTTGTCTGTAGTCCCCACATGCTTTAAAACGTCCACCATTGTGCCTGTTCCAAAGCAATCAAAAATCACTTGCTTAAATGACTGGCATCCTGTTGCTCTGACCCCCATCATCAGCAAATGCTTTGAGAGACTAATTAGAGATTACATCTGCTCTGTGCTGCCTCTCTCTCTAGACCCATTGCAGTTTGCTTACCGCAACAACCGCTCCACTGATGATGCCATTGCATCTACAATACACACTGCTCTCTCCCACCTGGAAAAAAAAGAACACTTATGTGAGAATGTTGTTGTAGACTACAGCTCAGCATTCAACACCATAGTGCCCTCCAAGCTTGATGAGAAACTCCGGGCTCTGGGCTTAAACAGCTCGCTGTGCAGCTGGATCCTGGACTTCCTGTCAAGCAGACGCCAGGTGGTTAGAATAGGCAGCAACATCTCATCACTGACCCTCAACACTGGAGCCCTGCAGGGCTGTGTTCTCAGCCCACTCTTGTATTCCTTGTACACACATGACTGTGTGACAACACATAGCTCCAGTGCCATCATTAAGTTTGCTGATGACACGATGGTGGTAGGTCTGATCACTGACAATGATGAAACAGCCTACAGAGAGGAGGTGCACACTCTGACACACTGGTGTCAGGAGCACAACCTCTCCCTCAACGTCAGTAAGACAAAGGAGCTTGTGGTGGACTTCAGGAGAAGAGATAGAAAACACAGTCCCATCACCATCAATGGAGCACCAGTGGAGAGAGTCAGCAGATTCAAGTTCCTGGGTGTCCACATCACTGAGGAACTCACATGGTCCATCCACACTGAAGTCGTTGTGAAGAAGGCTCATCAGCACCTCTTCTTCCTGAGATGGCTGAGGAAGTTTGGAATGAACCGCCACATCCTCACACGGTTCTACACCTGCACTGTGGAGAGCATCCTGACTGGCTGCATCTCCACCTGGTATGGCAATAGCACCGCCCACAACGCAAAGCACTGCAAAGGGTGGTGCGAACTGCCAGACACATCATCGGAGGTGAGCTTCCCTCCCTCTAAGACATACAGGTGCATCTCAATAAATTAGAATGTCGTGGAAAAGTTCATTTATTTCAGTAATTCAACTCAAATTGTGAAACTCATGTATTAAATAAATTCAATGCACACAGACTGAAGTAGTTTAAGTCTTTTGTTCTTTTAATTGTGATGATTTTGGCTCACATTTAACAAAAACCCACCAATTCACTATCTCAAAAAATTAGAATACATCATAAGACCAATAAAAAAAACATTTTTAGTGAATTGTTGGCCTTCTGGAAAGTATGTTCATTTACTGTACATGTACTCAATACTTGGTAGGGGCGCATTTTGCTTTAATTACTGCCACAATTCGGCGTGGCATGGAGGTGATCAGTTTGTGGCACTGCTGAGGTGGTATGGAAGCCCAGGTTTCTTTGACAGTGGCCTTCAGCTCATCTGCATTTTTTGGTCTCTTGTTTCTCATTTTCCTCTTGACAATACCCCATAGATTCTCTATGGGGTTCAGGTCTGGTGAGTTTGCTGGCCAGTCAAGCACACCAACACCATGGTCATTTAACCAACTTTTGGTGCTTTTGGCAGTGTGGGCAGGTGCCAAATCCTGCTGGAAAATGAAATCAGCATCTTTAAAAAGCTGGTCAGCAGAAGGAAGCATGAAGTGCTCCAAAATGTCTTGGTAAACGGGTGCAGTGACTTTGCTTTTCAAAAAAAAACAATGGACCAACATCAGCAGATGACATTGCACCCCAAATCATCACAGACTGTGGAAACTTAACACTGGACTTCAAGCAACTTGGGCTATGAGCTTCTCCACCCTTCCTCCAGACTCTAGGACCTTGGTTTCCAAATGAAATACAAAACTTGCTCTCATCTGAAAAGAGGACTTTGGACCACTGGGCAACAGTCCAGTTCTTCTTCTCCTTAGCCCAGGTAAGACGCCTCTGACGTTGTCTGTGGTTCAGGAGTGGCTTAACAAGAGGAATACGACAACTGTAGCCAAATTCCTTGACATGTCTGTGTGTGGTGGCTCTTGATGCCTTGACCCCAGCCTGAGTCCATTCCTTGTGAAGTTCACCCAAATTCTTAAATCGATTTTGCTTGACAATCCTCATAAGGTTGCGGTTCTCTCGGTTGGTTGAATCTTTTTCTTCCACACTTTTTCCTTCCACTCAACTTTCTGTTAACATGCTTGGATACAGCACTCTATGAACAGCCAGCTTCTTTGGCAATGACTGTTTGTGGCTTACCCTCCTTGTGAAGGGTATCAATGATTGTCTTCTGGACAACTGTCAGATCAGCAGTCTTCCCCATGATTGTGTAGCCTAGTGAACCAAACTGAGAGACCATTTTGAAGGCTCAGGAAACCTTTGCAGGTGTTTTGAGTTGATTAGCTGATTGGCATGTCACCATATTCTAATTTTTTGAGATAGTGAATTGGTGGGTTTTTGTTAAATGTGAGCCAAAATCATCACAATTAAAAGAACCAAAGACTTAAACTACTTCAGTCTGTGTGCATTGAATTTATTTAATACACGAGTTTCACAATTTGAGTTGAATTACTGAAATAAATGAACTTTTCCACGACATTCTAATTTATTGAGATGCACCTGTATATACCAGGCAGTGTGTGAAAAAAGCTTGGAGGATCATCAGAGACTCCAGCCACCCGAGCCATGGACTGCTACCATCAGGCAGGCGGTATTGCAGCATCAGGACTTGCACCAGCCGACTCCATGATAGCTTCTTCCCCCAAGCAATCAGACTTTTGAACTCTTGATCTCCCACAATCAAAATACATCAGCACTGCACTTTATTACTCTATCTCACACTTGACTGTCATAAATTATATTATTATTATTCTCTCTTAACAACTTATCAACCGACAGCCTGAATGTCAATACAGTACAATACAACCTACTGTACATTCTATATATACTATATATACTTTTTTTTTATTGAATAATGTGTATCTATATTGTATACTGTACAGTGTATGTTTTTATTTGTATATTGTGTTGTGTGTAATTATGTGTATATTAGGCTTTAAATTGTGTTGTGTTAATCTGATGTTATTGTAAATTGGTATATGTCTCATCACTGTCACGACTGCTATGTTGATCGGAACTGCACCCAAGAATTTCACACACCATTGCACTTGTGTATATGGCTGTTTGACAATAAAAGTGAATTGATTTGATGTGACGTGACTAACACAGTTTTGGTCTGTTTTTAAATGTTTCTTTGTAAAAGCAAACTGAACTAAGAAGAAAATGCAACATTGTAACAATATTAGCCCCTAAAATTGTAGCTACAGGTCTGAAAACGACCTCATTATAGGTTACGCTGTACCTGGTCTTTTAAAAATCCTTGTTATTGAGGGATTGGGCTTAATCTCCATCCGGGAAACATTTTTTGGTGTTTTTTGGCATCTTCCTTTATGTATTGATTATTCACCTGGAAAAGAAAGTCATGAGGATGTTTACAGTAAATGAGTTGTTTAATAAAAAAATCTGTTTTTTTTGTAGGGTCAGTTGAGGGTGCAGTACAAAGAATTGTATTAGCTATATTCACAAAATTGTATGTGGTGCAAATAAAAATAAATGTTAGGCAACGTTTCTTTGTATCTTAGAGTATAAATGTTTATATGGCGAAAGAATATACATGGCAAATATTTTGTGAGATACATGGATAGACACTTTTATCACGCTTAACATTTTATTATTATTTTTTTCACCTTATTAATTTTTCTGTAGGAGAAGCATTGTCAACAGAAGTACAACGTATCCTGCATCATGATTCTACCACAATATCAGCGCAAGGGCTATGGGCGATTCCTCATTGACTTCAGTAAGTACTACACTATCTTTTCTCTGTCCTGTCAGTCTGAGTTTTTTTAATAATGGAAATGGTTGAGATATTCATAAGAAGTTATTGTGAAGAGAATAAACTGTTATGGCTCCTGCAGGTTATCTGCTGTCCAAGAGGGAAGGCCAGCCAGGCTCACCAGAGAAGCCGTTGTCAGACTTGGGCCGACTCTCCTACATGGCATACTGGCGTAGTGTAGTGCTGGAATGCCTGTATGAAATCAGAGACAGACATCTTACCATCCGCAAACTCAGCAAAGTCACTGGAATTTGCCCTCAAGATATCACGGCCACCCTGCTTAATCTCAACATGCTGGAACAGAGGGGAGACCAGTAAGAGAGACCTCAATATCCAATTTTAGATTAATGTCATTGTACACCTTAAAAAGTGTCATACATTATCTGTAAACGCAGGCACAGAGAACAAGAATCATATATATCCTGCAACATTTCACAGCTATCTTTGCTCCATTTTTACATTTGAATATAAAACACTTTTACATTCGAGAATGTACACATTACTTGGTCTTTAGCATCTTGGCAGAGGTGGCTGATTATATATGTTTAATGAGTGCTAACAAGACGCAAAAGGAAATAATTCACATTTACGCATGTGGCAGACGTTTTTATCTAAAGCGACTTGTGCATTCAAGAAATCTGTGTTCCCTGGGAATCAAACCTAAGATCTTGGCGTCAGGAACATTTAAACACTATTTTGGTTGATGGGGTCAACCCAAAGAGCCCCCCTCTAACAAACACTCTTCACAAACAGGAGTAACAATGGGCTTCTTTGAGATTCTTCACATTGTAGCTGTGAATGTCAGGCTGAGTGCAATGTCATCCTTAAAAAAAAAAAAAAACAGGCTAAAAGTTAAAAACACAGCAAGCTGCAGCATATTAACTAGGAATTTGTCCTGTATATTAGAGTAGCGTGTCAGTAACATGCTTGTAATTGCACGTGTTACTCTAACAGTTTTTAGCTCAATATAAGTACATGCATTATGAACTTATTATCGTTTAATATTATTTTGTTTTTATTATTTGTAGTCAGGTTTCCTGGATGTAGTGCCGGTGACTTAAAATCTCTTCCTGTTGTTAAAGGGTGGTTATTCTGCGCAGAGAGAAGCTGGTGGCCACTCACATGGCCCGACTGAAGGCTAAACCTCGGCAACTTGAAGTCGATCCAGACTGTTTGCGCTGGACACCTGTTATCGTCACCAACACAGTGGTATCTGAGGGAGAAGGGGATGATGATGAGGAAGAAGAGGAAGGAGAGGGGGAACCTAACAAAGAGGTATTATCTTATGAAGTATACAACATAATGGACATACAAGTACATGCTAAAGCTTAACTTCTGTTCTCTGTAACTAATCTGTTGTATAGATTAAACACAGCCACAAGAGCTCTCCGCTCTCTTGGCATGTGTCAGGAGAACGGGAAGAGAAGGAAGAGAAACAGAGCTTCCCTACATTCCCCAAAAGCCAAAGCTCTCCACCACCCTCTTCTTTTTGCAACAGTGTACTCAGTCCTGAACGGCCTTCCCTTTTTCTTCCCGCTAATGGGGAACGCAGCGGACCTGGACGCCATTCCAAAAACTGGTTATGGGGCAAGGTGAAGGATGCACCACGCCCAGGGCCTGGTCGACCCCGCAAAGTAAGGCTGCCTGAGGATGAAGATGATGATGATGATGATGATGATAATGATGAGGAGGATAGAACTGACATTAATAAGGTCACAACATCATCACCAACCCTGTTGCCCTTAGATAATGAGCCTGACTCCACATCAACCTGTACCTTGGAGGCTCCCAGGCACTCTACAGTTCCGCTCCCACGCAGCAGAGGGCGGCCTCCACGGAAGAAGCGTGGCCCAAAACGCAGGCTTGGCGAGGATCCTGAAGATGGCCTGCCATCGTTGCCACACAGCACAAGGCTAAGTGAACCTGCTCTAGTTCGACAAGCCTTTCTCAATGAGAGCAGTGTAGATGAGGAGGAGGAGGAAGATGAGGAAGAGTTAAGGACTCGTTCTCCACCTGTCCTCACCAAGCCCACATTTGGACTTAAATGCAAGGTATGTGCAGTTAAGTAAATTGTTTCATTTTCTCTGAGCTTTAAGTTCCATTGTTTGTTGATAATTACAAGATACATAATTCTTTGCCTTAAATTTTGTTTTCTTTTTCATGACAGTTTTATGTAGATTTTATTCACATTAAATTGTTTGTTACTTTACTGAGCATAACATCAAATCTTCTAGGCTTTTTGATTCTGCTGTGGATAATTCTGACTGTAGAATTTCCTTTGCTTTCCTCCTCCTGTAGTCTCAGAAGTCCTTACAAAAGAGGCGTGCACGTCAGCGCAGCCACCCCCATAGCAGTGTAGTGACAGAGACCATCTCAGAGACCACTGAGGTTCTGGATGAGCCATTTGTGGATTCAGATTCTGAGAGGCCCATGCCCAGACTAGAAGAGGAGACTCCGTTCGGCAACCCTCTCCGACGCTACACAGCAGCCCGCAAACACATGAAACCTGCCCCCAAGAGCATCAGCAGAAGCAGTCTGACTGAATCGGAGGATGATGGTTAGTTATACTAAGGACTCCTACTGGGATTCAATTTGAATTGTTGTACTTTCCAGATATACATAGAACTGCTAAATTTGTTCTATTACTGTTTACACACTTTTTTTATTATTATTATTTTCTGTAATGTTATTTCTTTTCCAAATTCAAAAATATCTCTTTTTGTCCAGATCCCACTCCTGTGCTGAAGCCAGTTGCTGGCCTGAGAAGACCTGAACCTTCAGAAACCACAACAACTGAGGTGCCTGAGGTCCCTGTAAAGAAGAAGAAAGGCTGGCCTAAGGGCAAGAGTCGCAAGCCACTGCACTGGAAGAAACGTCCAGGCAGGAAGCCTGGTAGTGGAGCCAGTCAGACAGCTGACTCCAGTCTTGCAGTTCCATCCTCAGAGGACCCACCACCCCCAAAGATTAAAATGAAACCTGGCAGGAAACCTCGCAGCTATTACCTGCAGCGGGCCCAAGAGGAGGCAGCCAGACTGGAGTTTGAGCAGAACCAGCTGGCTCAGCAGCAATTAGATAATTCAACACTGGAGGACAGAGCCTGTAAGAAGACAACAAAAACCTTAACTGACCTTAACCCTGAGAAGCGGAAAGACTCAGAAGATGAGGAAGATTTCCTTCAGAAATTTAGAGAACCATCCAAACCCAAAAAGCGAGGCCGACCGCCAAAAAATACCAACCTCCCTCCCCCTGTACCAAAACCACCTTCTGTGTCTGAGCCAGAAGAGGAAGACGAGGAGGAAGACAGACCATGGGCAGTGGAGAAGACTAGCCGTCCATCTTCTTGTACCATGTCACAGTCTTCCAGCACCAGTGTCCCTCAGCCAAGAGCTAACACAGACATGGCAGATGCAGAGGAGGATGAAGAGCATGATGATGAAGATTGTGATAACAGGGTTAGTCGGAGAATAGCAACGACACCAGGCTCAGGAAGCCGGCGTAGTGATGATCATGATGCCGATGATGAAGGGGATGGTCGTATAGAAGAGAAAAGTGACAGTGGCAGCAGCAGTAAGATAAGGAAAGGTCAAGACTCTGAGGAGGATGAAGAGGAGCAAGAGGATGAAGAAGAAGAGGAACCATCGTCGCCAGCTCACTCTCTGCCTGTGAAAGAAGAACCACAAAGCAGTGAAGGTTTTTTAGACATGCAGGGAAACTTGGCCCGGGACTATGTCAGCAAACAGGAGGAGGGGGAGGAAGAGGATGCAGAAGTGGAAGAGGTAAAGACAAGCTCTGTTGATGGTCAGGATGAACGGCAACGACGAGAACAGGAGGAATCTGCAGCAGCCGCGGCAGCTGTAGAGACAGTAACTGCCATCACAGCCCCCTCTGAACCACTGGACATGCAGCCTCTAAATGTTGAGGACAAGGCTGTGCTCATTATGGATACGGAGCACTCACACCAGCACCCTGATTTTAAAGATGACCTGAGCCACCACCAACACACGCATCACCACAGTAGTGAGCTGGATCTGGAAACTGTGCAGGCAGTTCAGTCACTTACACAAGGTGAGGCCCAGGAGGAGGAATCCGAGTCACATGGGGCCTACCTGGACTGCGAGGAGACAATGGCTGCCTGTCGCACCCTCCAGAGCTACAGTCATGGTGAGGGAGAGGAGGAAACACTAGCCCTGGTGGAGGACTGTGGAGCCTCCCAGCACAGCCCCATGCCCAACCCACCAATGCCCACTTTACCGAACCAGTCTGTACACTCAGTCAGCAGCCCTGGAATGACGTCTGGTCCTATGGAGACTGGACCAGGAGTGCCTGGTCCCACAGGAACTGCAGTGGGATCAGTTGGAGGGTATACCCAAATAACCCCAGAGCACCCCAGCTCTCTATCAGCTCCTACACTGCAAAACATGGAGACATCCCCCATGATGGATGTGCCATCAGTTTCAGATCATTCCCAGCAGGTGGTGGACAGTGGCTTTAGTGATCTGGGCAGTATCGAAAGCACCACAGAAAACTATGACAATCCAAGCAGTTATGACTCAACTATGGGTGGTGGTGGAAATGGAGGAGGGAATGGAAGTAATGGAGGTGGCATGTCTGCGGCTGCAGCAGCAGTGGTGGCTGCTTCCACATCTTCGTCATCTTCATCTTCTAGTTCGGTCACACCATCATCTTCGCAAGGCAACAGCTGCTCCTTTGTCTCAACCCCTGGAATGTCTTCTTCCAGCACCGGGGTTGGCTCTCAGATTGCCATGGGTAGCTGTAGCCTTATCCAACAAGCAGGTTCTGGGCCTACCAATGGACCTGGATCTAACAGTGGTAGTGGCGTCCCACAACCTCCACCCCCACCACCTCCCCCTTCTGCTAGCACTCCAAGTTGTAATATAAAGTCTTCACAAGGATGTGTCATTGAAAGGCCACCAAGTGCCAGTCAGCAACAGCAGAAGAAGGTGTCACAGCCTCCTCAACAACAGCAAAACCCAACACCACAGCCTCCACCCTCTGCTCCACCACCACCTCCACCTCAGCAGCAAGCACTCTCACAGTGCAGCATGGGAAATGGCTTCGCTTCCACACCCATGATCATGGAGATCCCTGAAAGTGCAGGCAGTGGAGGAGGAGGGCGGACTTTATATGACCGTATGGGCCAGGACTTTGGTCCTGGAGGCTATGGCCAGCCCTCTGCTACTTTCAGCTTAGCCAAACTCCAGCAACTAACCAACACCATCATGGACCCCCATGCCATGTCTTACTCGCATTCTGCAGCGGTCACTTCATATGCTACAAGTGTTTCTCTGTCCAACCCAGGGTTGGCACAACTTGCATCCTCCCCACACCCATCACTGCCTCAGGCACAGCCCACTATGACCCCACCTCCCAATTTGAGTTCTGGCTCCATGAATCTTGGCTCTCCTTTGATTCAGTGCAACATGCCAGGGCCCAACATTGGACTTCCTCCCCCACCCCATACACAGCGATTGCAAGGCCAAATGGCCACCGTAAAAGGCCACATTTCTATTCGGTCCAAAGCCTCTCAAATTCCAGCTGGCTCCCCTCACCAGCAGCAGTTGTACAGTCGAAGCTCTGGTGCTGTGACCATGCAAGGTTCCCCACGAACTCTAACAGTGCAGCGTGGGATGATGCCAAACCTAATGCCCACACCTGCTGCTTACAACTCTATGAACATGAATCCACTAAATGCTGCAATGTCAGCTGGTTATCGCATGCCGCAGCCCATGATGAACAGTGGATACCACAGTAACACACCGTATATGAATCAATCAGCCCAGTATCCCATGCAGATGCAAATGGGCATGATGGGAGGGCAGGCCTACCCACAGCAGCCTATGCAGCCCAATCACCATGGTAACATGATTTACACGGGCCCCTCGCACCACAGCTATGCTGGTGTCCCCAAACAGTCACCTTACATGAGCAGATGAACACCAGTGTACAAGCAGAGGGAGAGAAAGCTAAGAGATGTTTCCACTGAACTTTGCATCTCTACTTCATTCATTTAGATCCACCCTCCAAAGTCAGGGCGAAAAGGCAAAAAGACAAGTGAGCTTAATGGAGGAAGAGGACATAGAGACTGCGACAATTTCTTTTGCTTTCTTAATATGTTGTCGTCAAGCTCTGTTCCATTGGGTTCATTTCCTAATTGCCTGAGCTGGGAAGATGATGAGAGATGATCATGTGAGATGATCTAATGGACTTTTTATTGTGGCAAGTGTAGATTGCCCTCTATCTGCCATTATCCATGAGACAGAGGGCGAAGCATCAAAGCAGCTAAAGGAGAAGTGAACCTAACTTTTTAAACTGAGAAACAAGTACATTTAAGTTGTTAATGAACACATTGAATCATGCACACAGTCTTCAATTGACAAAGGAAGCCTTACCTAAAAAGAGACAAAATAATTGTAGATGGACTTTATTTTGTATTTTATTTTTATTATATTATCATTTACTTTATTTTTAACATGTTCTCGTTTTTTTATGACTGTTGAGATGCTTGTGTTTCAGTCTGACCTCATGCTTTGTGTGTGGCTGTTTTGGGAAAAAGTGATTAAAGCTTGTTTGCTCACCTGCACATAAATACATTTACTCAAATACACAGCTCTATAGCCACTTGAGAAATTGCATGGAGGATCTTGAAATGGGGTTCTAGTCGGCATACAGAAGGTGTCCATTGTCTGTAAATCCGTGTCTTCCCAGTATGGAATCGTGTCTATCCAAACTTTACAGTAGGGAGAACCCAAAACAGAGGTAAAAGACTGCTTCACTTGGAGTTGCATACAGGTATATCTGATTGTAATGACCAAGCATCATTCTTCATACCGTAGACTGGACCGAGCAGAATTCCTTTGAAACTAGTTCATGTAAATATTCTGGTACTACCTGGTTCACAGCACAGACCGCGCTTTCACAAACACTCCACAGATGTCACTAGAGAGCACAGCAGTCTAATAGAGGGAAGGTTTTTAACTTCATTCTACATAGTGCACCATCTACATAATGTGGAGGGTAAAAAAAATGATGTAAACACACAGGAGCATGTCTGCAAAGCAGTCAGCTATGGCTGTTAGTATTGTAACTGTGCTCATCCAATGAGGTTAATGATTTCTCTTAAAGTAGGCCTTACTGTGGCACCAGTGAGTAGTGCTCATCAAACTCCAGCTGATCATGAGGTTGTGATCGCTGTTGGCAACAAGGAGTTGTACAAATAAGTAGATCCGTGTCTGCAATGCACACATGGGCTAACAAACACTTATACCTGAGATAAAGGATAAAGTGCACGATGTTCTGAAATGGTTGCTGTTTTAGGACAATGGACAGCTAATTTCTTAATGATCCAGTATTCATTGTCAATATGACGAATCTTTCTCAAAGATCTTACGTTTCATATATTATTTGTGCGCTATTGTTTTTCTGAATTTTATCAGACTGGGCAGCTTTCTTTTATGACACAAGCTGACTCTTTTTGACTTTAGAAGACTTCTTGTAGAGAAAATGTTTTTTCTAAAATATAAAAGAGAAATTCTGACATGGATATTGGTACTGTCATTTTTTTCACTTCTGTTTCAGGAAAAAAAAAAACAATGCATATTTTTTAGCTCGACTCTTGGGGTAATATTATTAAGAAATTCAAAACTAAAAAAAATTACAAATCACTTTTAGTGAATTTAAGATGCCTTTAACCTTTCCATTCCATCTCATATCTAGAGTTTTCTATCTTTGTGTAGTATATTAATGCTATTTTAAAACAAAAGGAAAAGCAGATATCTAAAGGTCACTTAGCGTTATTTTCTTTTGTTTTTCTTGGTTATTGTGTGTGTTTAAGACAACTTCCTTACATCTACGAGGCATGTAAAAATGAGCTCAGTATATTTCTGTCTGTTTATATTGCTTATTGTTTCGTATCCTTTGTAATTGTACATGGTGAGTTGTAAGCCAAGAGAGAGCCTGGTACCCAGAGAAAGAGAGAGAGCCAAGCTGGGGCGCTCAGTGATGGTCGTAAGCGTCCACCTTCCACTCCTCTCTGTTTTGTCCCTGTATGTATTTCCATTTGTTCGTTTCTTTCTTTTTCTTAGCAAGTACTTAAAAAAAAAAAAATAAAATAAAATAAAAAAAATACTCTGTACATTTTAACATGAAACAAAAATAAATTATGTTGAGCCATTTCATTTGTCATTGTGTTTTTAACTACATCTTTTCAGGGATTTCACAGCTTTTTGCCTTGCAGAAGTCATTCAGCTATGTCAGTTCCATGCCAGTGCAAGCACAGGGTGGCTACTCGATTACAATTTTATCATTTATCTTATTTAACTAAAGGGTTTTTTTTTTTTTTTTTTCTTTCTATCTAAAGCAGTGGTTCGCATCCTATACAGACACAGGAACCCAGACTCTTTTGCCTATGAGTCTTTCTTTGAATTGTGAGAATATGTAATAGAATATTTATCAAATAATTTCTTTAATGTGCAGGTTTTTTTTTTCTTCTTTTCCTGAAATCGGACCCCCCCCCCCCCCCCCCCCCGCCCCCCGCCCCCCGGTTGAATTACCTTTATCTTGGTTGGGATAAAGGTAAAAATACAGGATGTTGTGAAATGCTTACTGTCTTAGGACAATGGGCAGAGAATTTCTGTTTTTTAGAAGTTGACCCTCGAATGTAACGAGTTGTGGTCACACATCTGTGTAAGTTTGTATTTTTACTTACTAATAAATTAATTTACTTATTTAAATACTGTGAATGCATTATTGTTTTTAGAAGTTAAACAATTTTGCAGTTTTAAAAATATCTATTCAAAACTACAGTTTTAAAGAGATATCGTTATTATTATCAATGGTCGTTTTAATTGGAAAATGTTGTTTTAACCATGCAATATCTAGTAATGACATAATTGAGTTAAAAATAAATAAATAAATAAATAAATAAAATTGGTTTCAGAAGAAAAGCAATATCGCTTTGAATCCTGTAGCTCCAGTCTTGAGTCTGGACGAGGTGCTGCTCACCCATTTCTAGAGAGCATCTTCTCCTGAGCCAATAAAACAACGATCTACACGGACGTTTCCGTGCCTTCGAGCATTGTTTTCTATTCGCTTGCGTAGTGTGTACCAATAGTTACTGGAGTGGGCGGGTTCTTATGCCATACGCAGCTTGCTATTGGTCAGTGCTAATGACAATCATGTTTTTTTTTCTCTCTCTCTCGTCTCAAAATAACGGAGGAAGCAACAGCTCTTGGTCTGCTTTTCTTTTTCTTTTTTATTTTTTTTATTTTTTTAATTGTGCAAAGTGGCAGAGGAAATAAAACCCGATACTCGTGAGTATTATTTATGCTTCATAGTTACAGTAATATTATTTACTCCCAAAGAAAGGGAACGGCGATGCGGATTGAATGAACCATGTTAATCCTCACCGGCGCTTGTCACAAGACAGTCCTGTGATGCGAGAGGGGAGGAGAAAATATGAATGCAGAGTCAGGGATGCGGATGTGATCCGGATACCCACCAAACCAGCCGTTCCTATTGCTACAGTCTAGCTTTCTGCGTGCTATTTTAAATCTATTCTTCTATGCAGTAACAAGATAGTGCTGTTGAATATTAAATGAGCTCAAAGGCCTATCAGTTACCCATTATGATGTTTGCAGGCGTCGGTTCAAGCATTGCCTGAACGACATTAAAGACCTAGTAGGCTTCAAATCTGCTTTTTCAGTATGTACTATGGTTTAGAAATGCAGTCTTTCACTTTGTGTGTTATGTTAATTGTTTTGTCTTTCCAGCTGCATCGGTCCGAAAGCTGTCGCGATGATCCACAGTCTATTCCTGGTTAACGCATCGGGTGACATCTTCTTAGAGAAGCACTGGAAGAGCGTGGTCAGCCGATCCGTGTGCGACTACTTTTTCGAGGCTCTGGAACGTGCCACGGAACCGGAGAACGTGCCCCCGGTCATCCCGACCCCGCATCACTACCTGATTAACGTGCTTCGCCACCGCATCTACTTTGTGGCCGTCATACAGAGCGAAGTGCCGCCTCTGTTTGTCATAGAATTTCTCCACCGGGTGGTGGACACATTTCAGGTTTGTGGGTTTTCAATAATCACCACTTTCTTTGACTCTTCCGTTGCTATGGTGAGATATCAGGTGGTATAACCATATTACTGAATCATTACCATATATATATTCTATGATATTACCATGGAACCTGTCCTACAATCAAGGAATTACCATCCCAGCTGAAAAAAATAAAATAATAATAATCTCAAACCAGCCTGAAGTGGTTTGCTGGTGTAAGATGGTTTAGCTGGTGGGCTAGCTGGTGTCTCAGCCTCACAAGCTGACAAGTCTCCAAAATTAATCTAAAACCATCAAACCTGACCAGTAGAAACCAGCTCGGTGGCCAGCTAAGTAACCCCTAAAGATTTGTTTTGTAAGCGTACTGCTCTCCTTTTCTGGCCAAAAAGCATAAAACTAAAAGGACTTATATATTCTTACATTTGTTGCATAGATGTCCTATAGTATAATTAAACAGATTGCTGATACCAAAGTGGTTAATAAAGCAGCATCACACGAGCAAGCGTATGTCCAGCTATCAGCATGGCCGCAAGCTTGAGGCTGCAAGCCGAGTGCCGCAGGTAATCACAGTGGTGCTGATAGATGGACAACACAGCACAACTATGAGTGTGATATTACTTTTATACAACAGTTCAACAAATAAGTAAATTAATAAGTAGGAAAAACTAAAGGACTGTTCCCCCCCCCCCCCCTTGTCTTGTTACCGAACAGGATCTGCCTTGCTATTTCGAAAGATGCACTCAAGCCTCAGTTATTAATTCGAAAACCACACTTTAGAACTAGTAATGACAGCTTGGGTTATTTCTAACAAATTATTGGAGAAACAAGGATGTGTGTGTGTATGAGAGAGAGAGAGAGAGAGTGACTGAGCGTGTGATTACCTGTGTCTTACCAGCTGTTAGTTTAACTCTATTCCTCAGCTGTATTATGGTAGTAATCCTCTCCAGTTGTGGAGTGATGCTGCCATATGTGCTATCGGAATTATCCTACGAATGTTTCTCATGTTAAAGTGTTTTGGTGTTGGAGAGAAAACATGGAGGATGCCAGTTTCATTCTTGTAAATTTCTTGGGGAACTCTTATTTTGACACCAACATAGAAGGCATACTCTCCTCCGCCATGTTGTAAGTTTACGTCCACTCCCAACTTGGAAACTTGTATCAGAGCGATCATGGAGTGACACTTCCGGATTAAATTTACGCACTGACTGACAACACACAGTCAACGTGTGCGCAACTTGCTTATAGCACACACAAGACGGTCTTTTGTCGCCACCTGCTGGCTCAAATCTTTAATGTCACAGAGATGAATGAACATTCACATATCTGCACTGCTCTTACATGTTTGGAATGCCATGAACACAAGCGGATTGATACAAAGAGTAAAGCGTCCCAGTGCTGATGGTGTGAGCTATCAGCACTCTTGGAACACCTCTCATGCTATCATATTTGAGGACTGAAACTAACTGTTGTGTAAAACTTTATAATAACTTCCATTAACATTATTACATTGTTATACATGAAAAAAAAAATCATTCAGAAATATTATTAAAATAGAAACTTAATATGTATTTATTCATATTTGAATTTCATGAACTACTTATCAGTTTAGCATTGTCATGTTTGTAAATGACTCAAGTGTAATAACTAACCACAACTTTTGACCTGTTTTAACCAATTACTTCTCAAAACACAACAAATGTGTTATATTTTCCCCTATAGGACTATTTTGGTGTGTGCACAGAGGCAGCTATTAAAGACAATGTTGTTGTGGTCTATGAGCTACTTGAGGAGATGTTGGATAATGGCTTTCCTCTGGCCACCGAATCGAACATCTTAAAAGAGCTCATTAAACCGCCTACCATCCTGCGTACAGTGGTGAACACCATCACAGGTAGTATTTGTGTTATTTCATGGTATATCAAATATCTATCAAGATGAGGATCTAGAATGCTTTCTAATAAATTCTCCTTTCCCTATCTGTCTTATCTGTGCACAGGAAGTACTAATGTCGGTGAGCAGCTTCCAACAGGCCAGCTGTCGGTGGTACCATGGCGGCGCACAGGTGTCAAATATACCAACAATGAAGCGTATTTTGATGTGGTGGAAGAGATCGATGCAATCATTGACAAATCAGGTAGATTGTCCTCTTATTTAGTGGTATCTGATAACATTCAATAGATATGAACATACAATGCAGATGGCTTTGCTGTCAGATCATGAACCAGTGTATAAGTAATTCTTTTTATTATTTTTTTTTATTCCCCCCAAAGGCTCCACTATCACTGCTGAGATCCAGGGAGTAATAGATGCCTGTGTGAAACTTACTGGGATGCCCGATCTAACCTTGTCATTTATGGTGAATCCATTTATTTTATTTTTTTAATTGAATTTCAAATTTTTTTAGTTAATGTTAAGTGTTCTACCGTTTTTACACATGCTGAGAGAAGGGTTATCAATGGCTGATACAATGCTGATTTGTGTGATATATTTTTATAAAAGCAAATAGGCAAACATAGAATTGCTTAAATTTATTACAAAAAATATTTATTATATACAAAATGTACTTTATTCACAGGAAGAAAAAAAAATGTCCATTATCCATTGACAAGGCTGTCTAAGGATGGTTACCTCTTGACACAAGAGCAAACTAACACTTCTGTTAATCAGCTAAGCAGCCACAGTTATTGGCCAATGCTCATAATCTCTCAATAGCCAAATATTGAATGATTAGATGGCCTGACTAATATTTCGGCCAATCGCTATTTATGTGTATTTTCTAAGACAGCACATAAAATTCCAAAATGTTGATCTGACAATAGGCACCATAGACTATATTGCTGCAGAAACTCAGCATAAACGGTTGATTAATGCAGAATACCTGCACTAAAACTCTTTTTCTTAAAGGAATAGTTCACCCAAAAATAAAAATTCTCTCATAATTTACTCACCCTTATGCCATCCCGGATGTGTATGACTTTCTTTCTTCAGCAGAATACAAATGAAGATTTTTAGAAGAATATCTCAGCTCTTTTGGTCCATACAATTCAAGTGAATGGGTGCCAAAATTTTGAATCTCCAGAATTTACATGAGTCAGCATAAAAGTAATCCATATCCAGTGGTTAAATCAATGTCTTCAGAAGTGATATAATAGTTATAGGTGAGAAACAGATCAATATTTAAGTCCATTTTTATGATAAATTCTCCTCCCTGCTCAGTCAGTCTCCACTTTAACTTTCACATTCACATTATTGATGCATATGCCACCTACTGGGCAGAGAGAAGAATTTCTAGCAAAAATGGACATAAATATTGGTCTGTTTCTCACCCATAACTGTTATATCACGTCTGAAGATATGGATTTAACCACTGGAGTCATATGGATTACTTTTATGCTGCCTTTATGTGCTTTTTGGACCGTAGAAATTTTGGCACCCATTCACTTGCAAAGACCTACAGAACTGACAGAATATTCTTATAAAAATCATAAGTTGGGTTCTGCAGAAGAAAGAAAGTCATACGCATCTGGGATGGCATGCGGGTGTGTAAATGATAAGGTTTTTTTTTTTCTTTTTTTTTTCTTTTTTGGGTGAACTATCCCTTTAAGTTCAAATGAGTAATTTTATCTACCCCTCCTCATATACCTCAGTTTAATTTGTTTGCCACCTCCTCCTTTCTCTCTTTCTTGTTCTGTAGAACCCTCGATTGCTGGATGATGTGAGTTTCCACCCCTGTGTGCGGTTTAAACGTTGGGAAGCGGAGAGAATTCTCTCCTTCATCCCCCCAGATGGCAACTTCCGCCTTCTCTCCTACCACGTCAGCTCTCAGAAGTAAGAATATCCCCAACATACTGAAAAAACACAAAGAATCCCTTTATAAGTAGTTTTACGGTTATTAATACTCTCAGGACATATACTGAATTCTTTACCATTCTCAAAGTTTGTATATAAGCGCTCGTGCCTGTGTTGTTATTTCAAAAGACTGTAATATGCATTTGTGATTGAATACTTTATTGCTATATTCTTCAGCCTGGTGGCTATCCCAGTGTACGTGAAGCACAACATCAGCTTCAGAGAAGGCAGTTCTCAGGGCCGCTTCGAGCTCACTTTTGGCCCAAAACAGACCATGGGTAAGACTGTGGAATCTGTGCTGGTGAGCAGTCAGCTGCCTCGTGGCGTCCTTAACGCTAACCTCAATCCTTCCCAGGGTACTTACACTTTTGACCCTGTCACTAAGGTACATAAGCGTTTATTATTTTCATTGTTAATTTTTCTTTATGTGGCTCTAATGTTCATGCCAAGTTTACTGCAAACATTTATTCTATCATTACATGTCAGAAGAGTCTTCTTGAGTTTGCCAATTTTTTCCCTCATGTGATGGTTTGCTGTTTTGTTTTTTATGTGCAAAGTTAAACTGATAGTTCAACCCAAAATTAAAAAAATCTCTCATCATTTACCCTCCCTTATGCCATCCCAGATGTGTATGACTTACTTTCTTCTGTAGAACAAAAACAAAGATTTTTAGAAGAATATCTCAGCTCTGTAGGTCCATATAATGCAAGTGAATGGGGTTCAAAATTTTGAAGCTCCAAAAAGCACATAAAGGCAGCATAAAAGTAATCCATAAAACTCCAATGGATCCATGTCTTCCTAAGCGATCCAGTTGTTTTGGGTGAGAACAGACCAAAACTGACCAATTTTCACAGTAATTCTTGACATCAGCAGTCTCCTTGGCGATCATGATGTCAAGTTCGATTACACTTCCTAGTGCTATCTAGCACTCTGTGCATGCGACAAGCACTAGGAAGTGTATAAAGCTTGAAATCACGATCATGCCTAGAGACTACAATGGCAAAATATAGGGTAAAAAATTTGTTACATTTTGATCTGTTCTCACCCAAAATCGACTGGATCACTTAAGATGATTTGGAAGCCACTGGAGTCTTATAGATTACATTTATGCTACCTTTATGTGCTTTTTGGAGCTTGACCTACAGAGCTGAGATATTCTTCTAAAAATCTTTGTTTGTGTTTAGCAGAAAATAAGGTCATACCATCTGTAATAGCATGAGGGTGAGAAAATGATGAGAATTTTAATTTTTCGGTGAACTATCCCTGTAAGGGGTTCTCTCTAATAAACTGTTGTAATGATGGGATTATTGGCATCAATAAATGTACAAATATTTAATATCAATTCTTAATAGTTGTGCAAATGCAGGTAGTGTTATCCGTGTTGGTTTCTGGTAAAAATCTTAACCATGAATGGAATTCTAAATGTAATGCTTGCTTTTCAAAAGAACATGCATCACCCAACATTTTGAATTTAGTTTAACCTAAAAGTTTAAGTGGCAGTAGCTGCATATTTACAGTATGTTGCAATGGTAAATATTTGTTGTGTGCAGCTTTTGTCATGGGATGTGGGTAAGATAAACCCCCAGAAATTACCCAGTTTAAAAGGCTCAATGAGTCTCCAGGCTGGAGCCTCCAAACCTGACGAAAACCCTACAATCAACATCCAGTTCAAGATTCAACAGTTGGCTATTTCAGGTACATTTACATTTATGCATTTGGCAGACGCTTGTATACAAAGTGACTTACAGTGCATTAAGGGTATACATTTTATCAGTTTCTGTGTTCCCTGGGAATTGAACTCATGATCTTGCCGTTAGTACTGCCATGCTCTACCAGTTGAGCAACAGGAACAGGTACTGTATCTCTCTCAACACACAACACCCACAGATCACTGACATTAAAGGAAATGTTCACCCAAAAATGATAATTCTCTGACATCTGCAGTCTCCTTGGTGCATCACTATTTCAAGCTCAATTACACACTGTGTGTAGCACTGTATACACTTCTGTCATGATCGCGCCAAGGAGACTGCAGATGTCAAGATATTATTGATATATTGAAAAAGGAGTTACATTTTGGTCTGTCTTCACTCAACTGACCATATCGCTTCAAAAGACATGGATTAAACCACTTAAATCGTATGGATTATCTTTGTTACCTTTATGTCATTTTTGGAGCTTAATCTTTGTGCATCAATAAAAAAAGTTACTCAGAGGTCCTTAGAGGACAAAAATGTCCCTGTCAAAAAACTGCCATAATGATATTATATATTAATATTATTTTTCACTTTCAATGAGTACATTTTTTTTAACCAACATCAGTCCTGATCATAACTACCAAATATTAATTCATTTTAAGGATTTTAACCCTTTAAATGCCAGTTTGTTTATATAATGCTACTGTTGTTTTTTATGAAAAAAAAAAAAAAAAACACAAATTTATTATTTTCCATATACTAAATGCTAAGGGGAAATGTATTTTTGGGATTATCACAGTCTGGGATATGTCAATGATTAGCAACAACATTGATTTAGATGCATTATTATTTTTTGTGCAGTGTCAGATTTAAAAAAAACTCTCAGGACCTTAGAGGACAAAAATGTCCATATCAAAAAACTGCCATAAAATTGTATATATTAATATTATTTTCCACTTTCACTCAAAATGAGACCTGATCATAACTACCAAATATTCATTTATTTTCAGGATTTTAACCCTTTAAATGCCAGTTTGTTTATATAATGCCACTGTTGTTTTTTACACATACACACAATTTCTCAACATACACACACAAAACATACTCAGACATCCATACCAACACACCCACACAATTTTAGCTGCATCATTTATTCAACTGGCCTGCAGTGCTCTATAATACAGTGAACAGAAAATAGGAAAAAAGCATGTATCTGCTCCATAGGCTAAACATGAGGAAAATGGCACCATCTGGTGGAAAACATTAAAAATTGTACATTTGAAGCCAGGGTTCCGGAATGAAAGCATAATATCATAGAATTCATGATTTTATGCATTAATGGCATTGGGATCAAATATTGCCATTTTAATGTGTTTCAATGGAGTGTAACTATTTTGTGTACACAGTGTATTATAGATGTATTATAGGAACTGAGGTTGAAATGTCAAAATTCCCCCAAAAATACACACCTTTGGCAAAATTTATGCTGTTGGCATTAACGCAGCCAAAATGATCGAAAAAACAAAAATGTCCCGAAGGTCGCACAAGGGTTAAAGTTTTGAATCCCATTGTCTTGCATTGTATGGACAATAACACGCATCATATATCCTTAAAAATATTTTGTGTTCCGCAAAAGAAAGAAAGTCGTACGACTTTGAGACGGCATAAGGTTGAGTAAAAGATGAGAGATTTTGAATTTTGGGTGAACTATTCCTTTAATGTTAGGATCTAGTGTTCAACTAATTAAAAAGGACTCACTCTTTCCCCAAATTAGCCAGTGGATAATGTTGAAATAGAGGAACTGTTATGTAAATAGTTTGTTTTTAAGGAACTGTTCTTAATTAAAAAGCATGCATATCCACATATTGTATGCAACTCAGCAGCTGCTATGGATTGCATTTTTATTAAAATATGCGTAGACTTTTAGTTCATTTTGTTCGGGATGTTTATTGTATTACTTTAGTATGGGCAGTAGAAATGTGCCACAGGGGTAGAAAGATTGATTACATTAAAATTTCTAATTAGTCCATTAAAATATCAAATTTGTATGAGATACCCCAGAGCCTTCTGTTCTGGGAAAATAACTGTGAATAAAATAAATGTGAACATAGAAATTTTCAGGGTTGACCTTCAGTCAGAGAATTGTTGCTCTAGTATCCCACTGGAAATGTTTGGTTGTGGGTGGGGATGTAATTTTAAATAATTTTGCATTATGAATGGAGACCATTCGTGACTTTTATATCGTCTGACCACAAGGGGGAGCCAGATGTTTTTTCTTTTTGATACTGACGGTTTGACAGCTGTGCCACTGAAAGACAGCACCACAAGTACATTTTAACTTGTTATTGATTTCAGTGTGTTCAGCATTCACAATCCTTCCCCAAAGAGACAACATGTTGCCATATACAATATAGGTTTTGCAACTGATATGTTTGCTTTCCACTTTCTCACCCAACAGGTCTGAAGGTAAATAGGTTGGACATGTATGGCGAGAAGTACAAACCTTTCAAAGGAATCAAGTACATGACCAAGGCCGGAAAATTCCAGGTCCGAACCTAGACGAACTCTCTCTGTTTCCATTCCATAATGAAAACAATTGGGTTACGTCAAAACGGGCAAAGAAAAGAGGAGGAGCAAGTTTGAGTTGATAAGTTTCCATCGGAAAGCGTTTCAGAATTGATGCAGGAAAATGAATAAGACTCTGTCTGCCGTTGTTGGGAGTATATGACTCTGCACAGAGGCAATGTTGTTGTTAACACTATCAAATGTGCTATTACAGGTCCACCCAAGTTAAAGGGACAGTAATTCACTGTCTTTGCATCCAGTGTTTTAGCAGCCTCTTTACCTTACAGTTGCATGACAGATAAGGTATCTTTCCTCTTAATCTACCAACTCTTATTTCCTCTCTTCGTTCCCTTTCTTGGTTTATTCTTTTTTGTCAGTTGTATATGTTTGTCCTTCAATACAGCACACTGTAATTCCGTCCTCACTTTTCTCAGTCTCATTCTTTATAAGATTGAACTGTAGTGTACTCTGTTGTTATGTATTGATTTCTGCTCTCCTCCTCTGCAAAACAAGTCTATAAGTGACTCATGCCTGTATTGCAGAACAATAATCATATGTTCCCATTAGACTGATTTTGACCTCCGTCCACAATGGTCATGTGCAAAGTTTTACTTTTACTGTAACAATTCCAAGCTGTTTGCAGCAGGCTTCATCCAAACTCTTATGCTGGAATGTTGTGAAAAGTGTTTCTAAAGCTATTTATTGGATAACTGACCATACCAATCCATGACACTATCTGTGGTGCTTCAATGTCCAGTGTCCTTCGTCTTACCCGGAATTCTACTTGGATAGAAAAGTCCTTGGGTAAAATTCGAAATCACATACTACTATACAATTACTGCGTCTTAGTACGACAAGAGTAGTATGCGATTCTGAATTTAGCCCTGGAAACAGTCGTACACTTCAGCATTCGTCCAGTCATTCAAAACGCGAAGCAATTTGAATGTTTTTGTTATGTTGGTTTATGGTTAGTTGAATTAAAGATACTGAATGCAGTATACAATGACTGGAAAAGATGTATAGAATTATGTTTTAGCTTTTGTTTTTTCTTCAGAACTGTTTGGCAGATAAATTCAACTGTTTACAGTGCTATGAAATAAAAGAGTAAACTAACATCCTCAAGTTTGGCATCTTGCATTTCTTTACCAGTCAGGAGAACAACATTGTGGTGAAAGTGTGTATAATGCTGCTATTTAGATATTAACATATGAATATGTTTTCAGGTTGGGTAGGCTACCTAATGTAACATACCTTGGAGTCTTAATACCTTGGTTAAGATGAAGTCTAACATAATTCATTCAACATTAAATGAAATCAGCTTTTAAAGTTCTGCTAAATTGACATGTAGGCGCGCCACGATGACGTCAGGAAAGTTTAACCCTCTCGTTCCACGGCACTTACAGAAATCCACTCCACAAATTACTTCAGCCTCTTTGTAGCACTCTTCGCAGCTCCTTCCTCCTCCTCATCGTCCTTTAACTCTAAAACTTCCATATAATACAAAGACGAGACATATAGGAAAGTTACGGGGTCTGTCCTCTGATGAATTTGTAACTTTTGTCATGGAAATTCGCTCTGTCACGTCTTGACTATTTCATATTTTTTAAACCCATACAGCAAATCAAGGTTTCGTGTTTGCAATGTATTTTCATAGTAACATCGTGACGTTTTAGTAATTTCTTGTGGGATTGTGTATCCTCATTCGTTATTCCATTTTCTTTAAATTGTTCATTTTAATCTGAATGGAATTTAAAAGGGACGCATCAAGAAAGCTTGAAGCGCTTGGTAAGTTTGACTTCCTACACTTTTTGTTGTCATACTAGGAAACTTTAGCTGTTATTTCTTATGTTCAGTATTACTAATCAGTTACTAACCCGGCAAGCCGTTTTCTACTAGGATAAAAATGTGTATTCCCTCCAGTGAAAGTTGTGTACGTTTTTGAGTGCCTAATGAAGCAATTAGCGTAATACACATCGAATACTGATCACTCTTTCTCATTAATGATATGATAAGCAACATCCATCAATGCAAACAGCATCAGTTAACGCCCTAACGAGTTTGTTACAATAGGCACTGTGTTGCAAATATAACCGTGTTTATTTAGAACTTTTAAATGTGTTTCTTTGTAACAAATTCCACGTATGCGCGCGCCGGCAACGCTACTTAACACGCGCCCCAGGGTGTTGTTTTCTTTATGCAGAGGGGGGCCCTTGCTGATGTGTCGTTTTTCTCACCCCTCAAAGGAAAACTGTCACTTGTTTGTCAACATAAATAGGAAAAGCTAATACAAACGTGTAAGTATGTCAATTTAGGTTTCATCGCAGGTTTTTAACACCTCACACTGAATCCTTGATTTTGCCGCCAGTTAAAGCGCCCGCTGAATGAGGAGCCACGTGCTCAAGAGCGCGTGCAACACTCTTGAGTCTTGACTATATTTGACTGGTGTGATATTTGGGGATTGCGATATATATATATATGTGTGTATATATATATGCATGCATGATTCTTTAATGGTTGTTGAGTATAGGTTTCATTTATCCTCTCTAATGCGGTTCAACCAGGTTGATTTGGCTTTATGCTTGTGTACACAAAAGTAGTTATTTAGTTTGATAGTCACTTACGAACTCGTTTAAATGGCCTGACCCACGTCACGTTCAGAGTCACGAGTTTAGAGGCGAAAATTCGATTACAAGTAAATTAACCGTAAAATAGTGCGTTTATTTGAATACTTAACGTATGTTGTGTTAAACCAACAGCAACCTACAGACAAAAATTAAATACGCCCAGTAACGTTATTTGGTTCACTTTGCAATCATTGTGTTTAAGTACTGTAGGCTTGACACTTTAAATTATACCTTAAATGTGAAAAGTCATACTCGCCTTAGCGGAAGAAGAGTGGGCGTCTTCCAGTTTCTTTTTTTTTTTTTTTTTTTTTTTTGTGTGTGTGTAGTGTTGTGAAATTTTTTAGGCTACCGTAATATATTTATTGCTCTATAATCTATTATAATTACTTTATTGAACCATGAAACGACACACGGCGAGAAAACGCTGTTAACTCGTACCGATTACTCTACAAATAAATAACGCGTCAGTAAAAATCATAACGACTCGTTAACGACCCAAGACCCAAGACTGACGTGTAGCGTAACTATACAATACCTTAATATATGCACAATACGTGAGCGGCGTGACCCGTAGCTGCCCTTCAAATATTTTCGTCTATTGACGGTCGACTGGAGTCTCCATGCGCTAAACAAAGAGTGTCGAACGAAAGTCCTGCATTCAGAGGAGGCAAACAAAGAGAGAGATAGAGAGTTGTCTCTTGGGGATTCGCCATTCTAAACAAGAATTTTCTCACATTTCGCACGTAGCTCATTAACAGTAGCCTATCGTTGTGTCTTGTCTGTATTTTATATCATTAATCAGACTGCACTATGAGCATTCGCTTTTCAGTATTGACATAAAAAGATTTAATTTGGCAACATTAGACAGAAAGAGGGATAGAAACAGTATATCATGCCACTTTTTACTTTTACAGTTTACTGTAATTGCAATCTCAACACTTCAGACCAAAAGATGAGGCTATGGTAAAGGGATATTTCACCCAAAAAATTAAAATTATGTCATCATTTACTCACCCTTATGTTGTTCCAGACTTGTATGACTGACTTTATTCTGTGGAATGCTAAAGATGTTCGGCAGCATGGTTGTGTTCCACAGTGGAATAGTCATACAGTCATACAGGTTTGGAACACAATAAGGGTGAGTAAATAATAACAGAATATGTCATCTTTCCGCAAACTATCTCTTTAAAATAGATTTGCTTCTGACAGAGCTACAGATTTACATGTCAGAGCTTAGGTGTTTTACATTACCCAATATCACTATGTGTAGACAAAATACCCTGTATAAATACATAGGGCTTGGTAAAAATATAGATGTTCTGATGTATCATGATCTTAATACATCATTAATATATGCCAAAAGAATATTTAGCAGAGACGAGCCAATTTTATTAAAATTAATGTGAGAAAATTGGAACGGTCAACGGATGTAGAAAGAAGTCCCACCTTACAGGTAAAAAAGCCAGTCACCTTTTAGATACAGACATCGCCTGCCAATTAACACGTATGCGCATTAGATATACAAGCCAGGAATTATTATTATTATTATTATTTTATGATTCCAGTGTTGTCAGATTTTACTGCTGATTTGAACTATTTTCTTTGATCGTAATCTTGACCAACCAGTTTGAACATTTTGGTGTTCCCCCAATTAAGTAGAAAGGAGCTGCACTGTCATTATTGGAAATAGCTAACCGAGAACATTCCAAAGATGTACGCCAGAGGACAGACTTGTTAGAAAGACTTATGCTGTGTTCAAATATACATACTAGCCTACTATATAGTATGCCAAAAACAGTTTGCCAGTTGAGTAGTATATCCTAATTCAAAGTATTAACGAAGCTTTAAGCGAGTAATAAACGGGTGAGCCATTATTTGCGGTGAGATTCTGAAGTATGGAATGACTGGACACTTAACAATTCCATAACCGCTCAAGAGCTGAGGCGACGTCACGTTCAAAACGCTGGATTTAAAGGAACAGTGGTGAATCGCGAGTCGAACGGCTCTACTCAACTGTAAGTGCTATAAATACCAAGATAATTGTTCCTTGTGCATAAATGGTGCTTGTTTAACAAAACCATAGCAGTTAGTTTTCGCAGTTGTTATTACATCATATGTTCGGGTCAAGAGACAATGCCCACATCCCCAGATGAAGTATGTCCGAAATCTATTCATACTACTTGCATGAATATTTAAAAGAACATACCGTTTTACTGGCCGAGAAGTGTGTCCTTCAATCAAACTCAAATCAAATACAGTACATACTGTGACAATACGCAGTTTCGGGTGCAGCTCATGTATACACTCAACCAAAACACTTCTGTGAGACGCTCGCTGAACTGCTGGTATTCTTAAGACAGTATAATTTTAGCACATGTTCTACAAATCAATGTAAATACTTTTAGTTGTAAGTAGTACAAAGTATGCATGTAAACAATAAACATGTAACAAACTATAAATCAATCTAATATATGCAATTTCAAGACATTTATTGATGGAATACATGGATTTGTTAAAAAAAAAAAAAACAAACTGAAAAACTAATATTTTTTTAAAATTCATATTTTTGTAATGTACCTAGTTAGAAGATCACCTATATAATTAACAGTATTAGCTGAGACAGAATTTCTTTCATATGTAAGCAAAATATACATTATTACTGAAATATACTTATATGAATCAGAATTGAGAGAATTTAATCGATTTGGGAAATCTGTATCAATAACAAGCCCTTATCCTTAAACCACTTTCTTTTTCTCTCCATTATACAGTCCCCAAACCGCCTTCAGTGGCCATGACTTCAGCTGGTTTCTGTCTGCTTCTAAATGACACCAAGTTTGACTCTTCGGGTAACACAGAGATGCTCCCCATCACTTGCGGCCACATTCCAAATGTACCTGTGCTGGCAGGTGAATGACGTCATGGCCATCACCTCAAAGTAGGGAGTTCGTCCTGTGGCCGCTATCACCCTTTTTAACCCGTTGTAAACTTTCCCTGTAGCCGGTGTGGCCCTAACACAGCACTCACTTTATGGACTGCTCTGTGCTGTGCTGTAAAGAACCTTATTTTTTTAACCTTATTTGTAACCCTATACTGGCCACTTGTAACACTCTCTTGTCCTGGAAGAGAGTAGGTCCCTCAGTATGCACAAGTTAAGGGGAGGCCCTGGTCCTCCCATCCAGGATATATATGAATTCTCTCCGGATGAGGAGGACCCAAAAGTTTTTCTCGGGGCCAGGGTTGCAAAGGTGGTGTCCCCTGTGGCCAACTACATCAGGTCTGAGCATGAGCAAGCAGGCCTCTTCTCCTTGCCACAAATGGAGGGTCAGGAACTGATGGAGCCTGTGGTACCACAGAAAAAGAAGCGTAAGAGATGCGCTGTATGTGGGCCTTGTATGCGGAAGGAGAACTGTGGTACCTGCAGCAACTGCCTGAACAGAAAGGTTGGCCACCAGATCTGCAAACTGAGAAAGTGTGACGAGCTGAAGAGGAGAAAGAGCCTGTGGGAGGTAAACGATCAGATCATAATTCACTTTTCTTATTATACATAACACATTCAAGGTATATATTTGATCAGTATTTACAAAACGGATAGTTCCAGTCTTGGATGCTGATTGGTAAAGAGTCAGAATACAGTCATCTGAATAGGAATCGGTGATCAGACTTACTATTTTGGCCTAGTGTATGCTAAAATGTGCATCCCTTTGACACATTTCAGGAGGGACCTGAGCCATATATACTGACCAGAATATCATGCGAGACTTGGGATGGACTCTTTTGACTCAGCAACCACCTAAATCACCCTAAAAACCGTATAGCAATGCACTAAAACCTATGCGTAACAAAAAGGATAACAATGCTCCGGACACTTCCCACAACCCTGTGGCTATAGGTTTTGCATGGGCAAGAACTACTCACATTTTCTTTAGAATATGTAAAAATCTATTTATTATAACTAATAGCAGACCACTAAGGCTTTCAATAAGATTTGTACCTAAGGTTTCTGATTGTAGCTTGGATTTTTTTTTATTTTTATTTTTTTTTAGTATAACACCCAAGAGGTAGGGCTGCAGTCATCAGCCCTGTCTATAACCTGTTATTGGTCCACCAAAACACATTCCTCCCCTATCCTGTCTTAACACGTCTCCGTTCATCCCTTCAATCTTCCCTAGACTATAATGACCTTACAGTATGATGGAAATAATATGGGTCAGTTTTCTAAAGATTCTAAAGAAGCTTAACTGTTTTTGTATGCATTTTATGTTTCAATACAATGAAAGAGAAGATGCTCAGTGCATTCATTTACATATGATACATATTTAAAGCTGAAGTGTGAAATTTTTGCGCCACGAGTGCCACCGAATGGAATTGCAAAAATAAACTGTTCTCAAACAGCCTTGCAAATGCAGACAGATAGTCCCACCCCCAACTCGTATCATTGGTTGAGGAACTGTTGTTTCGGGCTGGACGGGTCGCTCCAAACAAGTTTTATAGTGCCACAGAAACACAGTTGACTTTTTTTTTTTAATCAACCTTTAAATGGCTTATAGTTGTCTCTGCATATTAAGTTGGGATAGGAGAAAATATTTGAACACTGATAAAGTTAAACACTTCATCTTTTATGTATTACATGTTACTTACACATTTATTATACAGTAATAGCAGTTTATCATTAATATCAATAACAGTTGTCTCATTAATGAGTTTGTACTATACTTCACTAACAAAAACATACTTTTTATACAGATGAACTGTTTAAGAAGCCTGTTAGTCTTTGCACATTACTTTGGGAGGTTAGTTAAGCCTCTCTTTGTGTTATTGTTTGCAGTGTGCTTTTTTTATGAGACAGCTACTGTAGTGTCTTTTTCCAGAATGATCACACATAACAGTGGGTAATTATACACTTTTGAATGAAGCTGGGTAGACATTTCTTGTTTTTTTTTTTTTTTTTTTTCCACAGAGCAGCCTTCTGTTTTAGGTCTGTTGGACCAAAAAAAAAAAAAAAATCAACTTCACTGTATTCGTCATTATGCAGGCTCTAGCAAGTTGAACTAATTTTTACATATTTTGAAGAAAATGTGAGTCATGCTTGCCCACGCCACAGTCCAAATCACTGAGATCACATTTTTTTCCCAATTCTGATGGTTGATGTGAATATTAACTGAAGCTCCTGACCTGTATCTGCGTGATTTTGTGCACTACACTTCTGCCACACGATTGGCTGATTAGATAATCGCATGGATGATTGTTGGTGCCAGACAGGCTGGTTTGAGTATTTCTGTAACTGCTGAGCTCCTGGAATTTTCACACACAACAGTCTCTAGAATTTACACCTCCAATGGTGCCAAAAACAAAAAACATCCAGTGAGCGGCAGTTCTGTGGATGGAAATGCCTTGTTGATGAGAGAGGTCAACAGAGAATGGCCAGACTGGTTCGAATTGACAAAGTCTATGGTCACTCAGATAACCACTCTGTACAGTTGTGGTGAGAAGAATAGTTGTGGGTTGGTGCTGTATATATATTTATATTTAGTAGTGCTTGCTTTGGTGAACTTCACTATTACTATTGCTCATACTTAGGGTTAGGAATTTGAACAAATCTTCCTGCCAGTTTGATGGTAAAACGTGGCAAACAAATCCTACAGATTTACATTGAAGGAGATTCCCAAGCCATATCTAGGACCAGAATATCATAGAGACTTGGGGGTAGGTTCTTTTAGGTAAACTTTAGGTAAGCAATCACCTAGCAATGCTGTATTTTCCACCCACAACACCCTAGCAACCACATAGCAATGCCCTGGCAACCACCCACAACTTCCTAGCATTGCAGTGTTGAGTTTTGAACTGGCAAGCAGCACTCCCATTTTCTGCTGAAATGTAAAATCTGCTTATTCCAACGGTTGTATTTTGTATTTATTTTTTATCAGTGTAAAACATTTTTTGAAAGACACATATTGTTTTTATTTACTAGCTTAGATCAGACCAAGGATCAGGTGGATTAGATTTAAATGGTCTCTGTGTGTGTGTGTTAGGGTCACCCATCCCCCTTGTCTCCCCAACCCTCTTCCCCATCTCCCTTCACTGAGCACATGAAGGAGACCGGCGCTAAAATCTGCCATGGAAGTCTCACGTGTGCAAAAGCTAATTCATTAATAAATCACTAAATACTGAGAAACCCGGCACATGAAATGGTGACTAATGCAAATCCACATTCACAACACAGATTTTTAACACTTGTAAATCCCATGTGTTCTTATTTTGAGTACCTGCCTGTGGATTTTGTGTGCTAATATTTGATGGCATCTAATTTGAGATTTAAACGGGTAAGACCTTTTTTTTTTTTTTTTTTTTTTTTTTTTTTTTTTTTGAGAGAGAGAGAATGAGGACAACAGACCTTGTTGTGTTACAGTGTCCGAACTGGCCATATTTCATTATCCTCCATAGATGACCTCTGCACTATACCACTAGCTGACTTCACAATTGCCTGGCAACCAGATCAAATTATATCGTTCTCTCCACCAATCAGAGTTTGCGCAGAATGAATGCACGCCCGGTGTGCATGACAGGTAGCAGCACTCAATAATGCTAATAAACCCAAACCAGTCACTGAACGAGAATAATTACTGTGGCTATTGACTGTCTGCTGTATATGTTAAGAAAATATACAAAATTAAGCACAGTTTTGATCTAAATGATTTCAGACAAATACACGTTCTATTTAATGTTTCAATGAAAGGTTGTTAATTGATGCATTCTAAAGAGGGCTCTTTACAGTTGACCATCAAAGCCCATATTGATCTGTGCATTGCTAATGCAATAAGGTACCACCTACTAAAACTGATACATCAGTTTACGGCAAATAGAGATCGTCATCATGGCTGATGTTTCTTTCATGATTGTAAACACAACAGAACACACTTCAGACCCTAAACACTCTTAAATCATAAATTATAGTAGCAGTGTTGAGGAATGTTTTATAAGTAATGCATTGTGTTATGTTAATGTTTCTTACCATCAGTGAGCTGAGACTCTCTCAGAATGGGAACACTGTGTACTGACTTGAAGATTTTATTTTATATGATTTTTTTGTTTTGGATAAGCTTTTTTCTTTGCATGCATCAACTTTACCTCTTTTTAGATCTCGTGTTGCTTGCAATATTGATCGCTTCACTGATTATAATGGTAGTGATCTAGTTTTGTTGCATTGCGTCGCTCTTTTTCAGTGTAGACATGGTGTCTCATACACTGCATAAGCCTACCTGACCAAGTTGTGAAGAAAAAAGAGGTTTCCTATTGTATTAGTCAGTATATTAAATAAACAGAATAATCATATTTACTTGAAATTATATAAAACTTTGGTATTATATACTGAAAAATATGATGTATATAAAATATATTCATACAATATAAAGATAAATACTAAGAAATACAAATACTTATAAGTCCCCTTTCTGCTGGTCAGAGTGGATTGTGAGGGAGGTTAATACACTCGGTGACCTACAGTTGTGCTCAAAATTTTGCATACCCTTGGAGAATTGGTATATGTACCATTTTTAAAGAAAACATGAGTGAGCAGGCAAAACACATTTCTTTTATTGCTTATGGGATTCATATTCAACTGTAGGTTATAACAGAATGGCCCAATCATAAAACAAAACATGGCAACAAAGAAAAAAATGAAATGACCCCTGTTCAAAAGTCTGCATACCCTTAGATCTTAATACTGTGTATTGCCCCCTTTAGCATCAATGACAGCATGCAGTCTTTTGTAATAGTTGTCTATGAGGCCCCAAATTCTTGCAGGTGGTATTGCTGCCCATTCGTCTTGGCAAAATGCCTCCAGGTCATGCAAAGTCTTTGGTCGTCTTGCATGAACCGCATGTTTGAGATCTCCCCAGAGTGGCTCGATGATATTAAGGTCAGGAGACTGTGATGGCCATTCCAGAACATTCACCTTTTTCTGCTGTAACCACTGGAGGATCAACTTGGCCTTGTGCTTGGAGTCATTGTCGTGCTGGAATGTCCAAGAGCATCCCATGCGCAGCTTTCGTGCAGAAGAATGCAAATTGTCTGCCAGTATTTTCTGATAACATGCTGCATTCACCTTGCCATCAATTTTCATAAGATTCCCCGTGCCTTTAGAGCTCACACCCCCCCAAAACATCAGTGAGCCACCACCATGCTTCACAGTGAGGATGGTATTCTTTTCACTATAGGCCTTGTTGACCCCTCTCCAAACATAGCGCTTATGGTTGTGACCATAAAGCTCAAATTTGTCTCGTCACTCCAAATTACAGTGTGCCAGAAGCTGTGAGGCATGTCAAGGTGTTGTCAGGCATATTGTAACCGGGCTTTTTTGTGGCATTGGCGCAGTAAAGGCTTCGTTCTGGCAACTTGACCATGCAGCTCATTTTTGTTCAAGTATCGTCTTATTGTGCTCCTTGAAACAATCACACCATCTTTTTCCAGAGCAGACTGTATTGCTCCTGAGGTTACCTGTGGGTTTTTCTTTGTATCCCGAACAATTCTTCTGGCAGTTGTGGCTGAAATCTTTCTTGGTCTACCTGACCTTGGCTTACTATCAAGAGATCCCCGAATTTTCCACTTCTTAATAAGTGATTGAACAGTACTGACTGGCATTTTCAAGGCTTTGGATATCTTTTTATATCCTTTTCCATCTATATAAATTTCCATTACCTTGTTACACAGGTCTTTTGACAGTTCTTTTCTGCTCCCCATGGCTCAGTATCCAGCCTGCTCAGTGCATCCACATGAGAGCTAACAAACTCATTTACTATTTATACACAGACACTAATTGTAATTTTAAAAGCCACAGGTGTGGGAAATTAACCTTTAATTGTCATTTAAACCTGTGTGTGTCACCTTGTGTGTCTGTAACAAGGCCAAACATTCAAGGGTATGTAAACTTTTGATCAGGGCCATTTGGGTGATTTCTGTTATCATTATGATTTAAAAAGGAGCCAAACAACTATGTGATAATAAATGGCTCAAGGTCATGAGACATCAGTGTATTACTCCCTGCTGATTCATAGTCTGGGGGATGGAGCTTCAACTTCTCTCAAGAGATTATGGGAGAATGATTTAAACTTGGTATTGGAGGAGGAAGCGTGGGCTAGGATTCTAAAAGCCATCAAGACTGCATCTAGAGATGCAAGGGTGCAATTCAAGATTTTACATAGATTCTGTTGGACCCCCTCTAGATTGTATAGGCTTGTTCTTAAAGTCTCACCCACCTGCTGGCGATGTCAATCAGAAGATGGAGACACAACCCATGTTTTTTGGTGGTGTGTTAAGATCCAAGAATTTTGGTTGAAGGTTCAGAGTTTTGTGTGTGACGTATTGGGCACTCAAATTTCATTTGGTCCCAGACTCTGTATTTTAGGCAATGGGGCGGTCATCAATATTGGGAATAAACACACAAAAAATTGGGTTTTAACCAGTGTTATGATTGCCAGACAGTCGTTTTAAGGGGATGGAAGTCGGCTGGGGCGCCCCCGTTTCAGGAGTGGCACACGGAGATGGGGAGGGTGGCGGCTTTCGAGGAAGCATCATCTAGAAGACTGGGGAACTTGGATGCATTTGTTGGGAAATGGGGCAACTATTTAGCATTCTTGGAGGGCTCTCGGGGAGGGGCAGTGGAGAGAGAGGTATAGTTATAAATGTGTGAAGTATTTTTTTATTGTTGGGGGTCAGGGAGGGGGAGGGGTAGTGGTGGGGGTTAAATGTTGATTCCGTGTGTATATATGTTCTGCTTTTCTTTGTTTATTGTATGAATCAATAAAAAATGTTAATCACAAAAAAAAAAAGAAATACAAATACTAAGAAATAGAATTTAAATAAAATATTTTCACATTACAGTAATGAAAATGTGATTGTTGCATTACAGTAATGAGAATTAGAGGGTTGGGGATGTGCTTGAATGTCACAAAGTGGTACTAAGGTAGGTTTCATTTTCTTTAAGCAAAACATTATTTCTTATTTCTTTTAATTTTGGGGTGAAATATGACCCAGACATAATCCTGATTTGTTTCATGAGATTCACTCATAACGTGCATTCATTTTAATACGTTACCCCCAATTGTTTCCATCTCTGTTCCAGAGTATTGCAGATGACCTCTTAGTTCTATAACTTGCCTAGACAATTAATGTGCAGTACCAGGCCAGAGTTGGAGTGTGAATGGAAGTGTGTTTTTATGTTAGGGCTGCAAAATTAATTGGATTTTACCCACAATCACAGTTTCTGCCTCTTGCAGTTAATTAAGCATAACCGTCTGCGATTATTAGTGAGCTAGTAAGCAGAAATTATTAGCCAGTTAAAGTTGCAAATTGTTGCTAGATTTTGATTATAGGTTGTGTCTATGAAAGATAGACCAAATGACAAGCTCTGTCCACAAGACCATTTTCACCTCAACTGCCACCTCTCCTTTCCACTTTAGAAGTTTGCCACTGACTGATCACTAGTTTCGCTTTCGAGCACGCTCTTCAATACGGAGCCGCATGTGCACAGTTCTTAAGTGTATTACACATACTCGGAACACATGAGGATAATGAGACTTTTTCAGCAGTCTCAGAGTAGTTCCTTGTTCAATACACATGAAATTAATTCCTTCTCCTTCTCTTATTATGTGTTATACACAGAAAAGCTGTGCTCTGAGCTCTGTTCATGCACGTCGCTAATGTGCGCTGACCACGTTATATTTAAAGAGCTTCAGATTTACCTCAGTTGCATATTTGCATAATTCAAAGTATGTTTGGCAATAACTTTCTAAACAAATCTAAAGTTACCACATGGCAGCAGGTTTTGTGGACCAAGGAGGAGATGAGAGCAGTTCACCTTGAATGGAAAGAGTAGCACAAAGCTGTTGTCAACTCAAACTGAACACAGAAACAACACACACTTCATTTAGTTTCCGCCATAATAAAGCCTTTTAGACTGTGTAGCAATACCGCGCACTAAATTATTAGAGAAATATATTACTAATGTATTGTGATGGGATGGGTGACTAGCCCCAGAGCTGTGCTTGAATGTATTATGCACTTGTACTTTCCATCCGTTTCTCACAATATACAAAGTATACAAATATGTGTAGAGAGTGTCATAGAATGTTCTGTGGTTTAGATTGTTACAAAATGAAACTGCCATCTCTGTAAGATTAGTTTCTCCTTTCCGAGTGTTTCGCAGGTATTAAGCCTGCATCCACAGTCACTGAGTTGTCAAGTTGTCATTAGTCAAGACGGCTGTTGGTCTGAACTCTGCTAAAGGCGGATTTATTCTTCTGCATCGAATCTACTGTGTAGGCTCTGCATAGTGGCCAAACACGTTGGTTTGCATTTATAGTTCTGTTTTGGTGTGTCTGCATCATTCTGCGAGTACACAGTCAAAATTCGAATTATACATTCATAAACAAAGCAATGTAGTCTGTGGATTAAAAAGTATTTATTAAATTATTGTAGCAGTAAAAACAAGTTCCAAGTAGCATATTTGAACATGTTGAAATTTAGGTACATATAAATTATTATTCATCTTGCCTGCATTGCAGGGATAAAATTAAGAAAAAAATTCTTTATTCTTGCTCATGAGTTGCTTAAAAAATTCATATGGATGTCACGTGACCATGCGAGCAGCAGACATGTGAGCGACGAGCTCTGCGCACTTTGCTAGTTTTTATTTTTTTGTTGATTATTTTTTTTTTTTCCCTTTTTCTCCCAATTTGGAATGCCCAATTCCCAATGCGCTCTAAGTCCTCGTGGTGGCGTAGTGATTCGCCTCAGTCCGGGTGGCGGAGGACGAATCCCAGTTGCCTCCGCATCTGAGACAGTCAACCCGCGCATCTTATCACGTGGCTTGTTGAGCGCATTGCCACGGAGACATAGCGCGTGTGGAGGCTTCACGCCATCCACCGCGGCAACCACGCTCAATTCACCATGCGCCCCACTGAGAACAAACCACATTATAGCGACCACGAGAAGGTTACCCCATGTGACTCTACCCTCCCTAGCAACCGGGCCAATTTGGTTGCTTAGGAGACCTGGCTGGAGTCACTCAGCACGCCCTGGGATTCGAACTAGCGAACTCCAGGGGTGGTAGCCAGTGTATTTTACCACTGAGCTACCCAGGCCCACTTTGCTAGTTTTTTAATTATTTTCATGTTATAATCCGGTGAGATGCGATACACCCAGCTACATATTGGTTCTTTGAGGTAAACATGGCAAAGAAGTCAAAATCCTCGGGCTCTGGAGATAATAAAAGACACTTATGTGCTCAAGCTGAAGCCTCTGATGGGCCTGCAGACCAGGGACTCGGTTTGAATGGTGCGGCCAGGGAAATCCAGCGTCAACTGTCCAACACATCTGTGATGCTGACGAAGGTTGTTGCTGACTTGGAGGATCTTGCTGTAATATGTTGATCGATTAAGGCGATGGAAACAAAATTATCTGAGTTGGTTACAAGAGTGGCAGATGTTGAGAAATGGATAGATTATCTGGAGTCATTGGAAAGGGAATTATCCGTTAGTCCGCTACCAACCAAAGCAGACGTGGAAAGCGTTTTGGAAAAACTGATCTTGAAAATAGGAGCCGAAGAAATAACATACGGATTGTTGGAATTCCTGAGCACGAAGAAGGCAGAGATATGGTGAAATTCCTAGAAGAGCTCTTCCCGAGTCTGCTCGATATAACAGGCCATAAGCTGGAAATCAAGTGAGCTCACAGAGTCCCGGCTCACAGAGCTGCTGAGGGAAACAGGCCCTGATCAATTCTGGCCAAATTTCTGAGATCATCCAATAAAGATATCGTGTTGCAAGAGGCGAGGAGCAGAGGAAAGCTTTCTTGGAATAATCACTATATTTTCTTGTTCCCGGACTTTGCAAATTCGACAAGGGAGAAATGTGATCGATTCAAGGAATGTAAGAAACTCTTACATCAACGGAAGATCGCTTTTGCACTGATATTTCTGGCCAAACTGAGAATAGATGCTAAGGACGGCCGCAAAATATTTATGTGTCCCAAGCAAGCACTGTCCTTCATAGAAACAATGGTGTGAGTAAGCCATTTGGTGTTCCTCATGTAGCTCCAGAGTGGATTAACTCATTGTACTTACTCTGGCTGTCTGAGGAAGCTGGGCACAATTGACGTTTCTTTTTGTGTTGGTTCTGCCTAGCGGCTGTAGTTTGTTTTGTGGAATAACACTCCTTCAAGAAACTTTTGCATTGACAGAAGTTTGCTTTACACTGAAGTTCCCGGCCAGATTGAGAATGGATACTAAGGATGGCCACAAAATATCTGCATGCCCACACAAAGGATGTCTTTTATAAAGTTGACAGGCTGAGTAAGTCATGGTGTATCTTTTTATGCGGCCTCCGAGTGAATTTGACTCGCTCAATATACTTTTGACCATCCAAGGAACCGGGACGCCTGTTTTGTTTCTTTTAGTGCTGGTTTATGTGGAATAACACTGCTTCGGGACAGTTGTGGATGAATCTGTTCGTTCTTTCTGCTTATGCCTCCTGTTGGCTGGAGTTTTTTTGCAGGACGTTGGAATGATTACGTCATCTGCTGCACTCATAAACAGCCGGCTCACTGAACACTTGTTTGTCTGTCCGAGGAAACGGAACGGATTTATATCGGCTGGAATTTGTTTTGTGGAGGAACACACCTTCGAGACAGTTCTGTGAATGAATCTACATGTTCTTTGTGTTTATTCTGCCTATTGGCTGTGGTTTGTTTTACAAAGTATTTTCTGTCATGTAATTTTGCCATACAAAATTTGTGCAGAAGCACCGGACTTGAGCAATCCGATGACAATAGTTGTCGCCGGGGCTCTCGTAGGCGTACATGAACCTTTTGTGTTTAGAGGGATTGACGCCAGTTGGTGCTGTCGTGCGCATTAACGTTTTTCTTTTTTCTGTTTGTTTGGTTCAGGGGGAAGTTCGGGGTTTGATTGTTGCACTAATGTTGGAATGTGGTCTGGATAATCTTGTTTTTGACACACAAATAATTTTTTCTATTATATCAAAATGTCAAATGTTAATATGAGTGGGTTATCTTTCTCCACGTGGAATGTGAATGGGTTGGGACACCCCATAAAAAGAAAGAAGGTTATTTATTTTCTTAAGCGTAAGAAATGTGATATAGTGTTTCTTCAAGAAACACATCTTTAACAAAAATTTGGGAATATATGAGGTGGGCATGTTTTCTTTAGTGCTGGCTCAAGTAAGAGCAGGGGAGTTATTACATTGATAAGCCTCTACAATTCTAATTTCTCAAACAGATTAAAGATAAATTAGGGTGAATCATTATTGTTTTAGCAGAAATTCTGGGGCAAAGTTTGGTTTTGGCTAATATTTATGCGCCTAACATTGATGATCAGGGCTATTTTATTGATGTTGAAGATGTTGCAAGCTGCTGGCACCCGTCATGATAAAATTTTGGGAGGAGACTATAATCTTTTTATGATCTCAGTCCTTGATCATAGTGAAGCAAAAGTGTGTAAGCCCCCTAGAGCAAATTTGATGCTTCACAGGATGTGTAAAAATCTTGGTCTTGCAGATATTTGGCGACTTTTGAACCCATCTGGTACGGACTGTAAATTTTTTTTCATCAGTCCATAAGATTTATTATTAAAATAATTTAATTTTAATTAAATTAAAAGGTCAAAATGAAAGAGTTAATTTTGACCTTTTAATAAAAAAGTTTTCTAGTGATGTGGAAAGGTGGGCTTCATTATATTTATCTATGATTAGGAAGGTTAATGTTATAAAAATGAATTGTATTTCAAAATTTAACTACCTATTACAGTCTCTCCCCATTGAAGTTCCCCTCTTTTATTTTAAACAATTTGATAGTATAGCTAAATCCTTTATCTGGAATGGTAAACGCCCTCGAATGCATTCTAACAAGTTACACTGGCCAATTGACAAAGGTGGGTTAGGTCTCCCCAAGATTTCATTTTACTGTTATGCTTTTGGACTGAGACATTTGCCGCATTGGTCGCTTCTGCCTGAGAGAGCCCCTCCCTGGCTCTTTATTGAACAGGAGGTCCTTGCCCCTATCTTGCCATTGCAATGTCTTTCTAAAAAGCTGCTCGGAGAAGTAAAGACATCCCGTTATCTCACACATGCAGTTAGTGTGGACAAAAGTTTTCCACGTGCTCAATTCAGACATTTACCTGAACGTTGCCGCAAGTATTTGGTTAAACCCTAAATTGTGTATTAACAAGTCCCCTTTTCGCTGGACAGAATGGATTGAGAATTGAGTTGCTACGCTGGGTGACCTGTATGAAAATGGAGCATTGAGATCCTTATAAATATTATACAGTGGTTTGGGATTCCCAGATCTCAATTCTTCAGGTACTTACAGCTGCGCCATCTACTTTGTAGCACCTTTGGGTGTTGTACACAGCCCCCTAAAACTGCAGATACTCTTGAAATGGTACTAGCGGCTTTTGTAAAGGGCCACGAGGCTTCAGCATACTATTCCTGGCTAATTCAGAGTCTAGGGGACAGGGTTTTGACATCTCTGTGAGAGAGAGACTTGAATTTATTACTGGAGGATGAAGAATGGTGTAGGATTTTTAAAAATGTCAAGTCTGTGTCTAGGGATGCAAGGATGCACCTCATTCAATTTAAGATTCTGCATCGTTTTTATTGGACTCCCTCTAGATTGCATAGGCTTGGTCTTAAAGATACACCCACCTGTTGGCGATGCCAATCAGAGGATGGGGACATAGCCCACATTTTTTGGTATTGTACTAAGATTCAAGAGTTTTGGTCGAGGGTTCAGGGTTATGTCTGTGAAATCCTGAGCACTCAGATTTCATTCTGCCCCAGACTTTGTATTTTGGGTGATGGGACAGGGGTTAACAGGGAATACACACATTAAAAACTGGGTCCTTACCAGTGTGATGATCGGCAGGAAAGTGATCCTTGGGGGATGGAAGTCAGCTGGTGCGCCCTCATTTCATGAGTGGTACACCAAATTGGACAGAGTGGCGGCCTTTGAAAAGATGTCACATAGACGGCTTGGCACTTCTGCCTTTGACAAGAAGTGGGGCACTTATTTGGCCTTCTTAGAGGGTTGCCAGGGAGGAACAGTGGAGAGGGACAGTTTAAATGGTGTGTATGTAATTGATTGATGTGTGGAACACGTTTTCTTTTTCTTTTTTGTAGGGCAATTTTTTTTTATTTTTTTTTTGTCTGTTATTATTCGGTGTCTGACCAGACCACATCTTTTGTTGCATTTCGCATGTAACTTCATGAAACTCAAGCAGAACATAAAACAGCAGAACCTCCCGATTGAGACAGTTGCTTTAATGGTCCCAAGTATAAATACAGTGTAATATGATGCATAGATATTAAAATAATCTTGTATAAAATCCAGCGCTACCTCTGATGTCCTTGTTATCATCCTGGGGGTGGTCTCTGGTTACAAAGTTGACCAAAGTTGACCAATCACAGCTTTTGTGGTCTGTGGCGGCACGACACACATTTAAATCTTTGAAGAAATGGACGTCAGACTACGGCATAGGCTACGCTGTTACCGCTGTAGCTAAGCGTAGCCTACGACGTAGGTTCGATGCAGAAGTATAAATTGGCCTTAAGTCCTGCAATAAAGTCTTCATAAGAGATTACATGTATTTGTGTAACATGCCTACATCTATTGTAAATAATAATAATAATTTCTATTGGCAGTAAAGCATAGTCAAAACAAGACTTAATTTTGGTCATCATCATTTGGTCATTATAATTTACAAGTTGTAGTTTTAACACCTTGTTTAACATGAGAGCTGCTTAATGTAATTTTATGTTGTTTTTCTTTCTTTTTTTTTTATTTTTTAGAATTGACACCTAGGCAGTGGTAACAGTTCTGTCAAATGACAGAATAATCGTGATTAATAATCGTGATTAAAATTTTGAGCAAAATAATCGTGATTATCAATAACCATTATCGTGCAGCCCTCCTAGTTTATGTGTTTAAAATGTATATTGGAGAAGGGTCTAAGAAACACAATGTGGATAAGTAAAGTTTGGGGTGGCCATTGTTTGAGAAATGGGGGAGGAGAGAGTTAATTAGGATTGTTAATCCTTCTGTTATTAAAACAATGTCTTAACCCTCATTTAAACTCACGCAGTCTTTCACTCACACACAAACCTTTATAATTCATTAACAAAGCAGCCTTAATGATGCTTCTGCAGTCTTTACCACGAGAACTCTGCTTGAGTGTGTGTGTGTGGGGGGGGGGGGGGGTGGTTGTTTGTCACCGTTAGGATTACAACAATTTTATACAGCCTAAAGGGGATTTGCTTTGATACTGGCTGAATCACCTGGACTGTTGCGAGAAGTGAAGGAGATTAATGACCACTTTGCTTTGCTTTGGCTTGCATGTCAGACCAGGTGATTCAGCCAGTATCAGAGCAAACAAATGAGATAACATCAGGACAATGTAAATTGCTCTGGATTCATTTGCACCACCCGCTCAACACTGTAACATAACTAGGAACTCTTTTAGTCAAAGATTTCTTAGAATATGCTTTCCAGATTCTATTTTACAAAACCACTAAATTATGTTCTCATTGATTGCCTTTTATGATGTTATTTATACAAAGAGAAAAAGTTAAACAGCACTTTTGTGCCACAGCGTGGCTTTTCCTAGTCTTTTGGTTACTGCAAGCCAAGTCTCGCATACGCACACACGGTGTTACAGGAACTCCCACGCTGCGTAATCCACTCTCATCACAACTGCTGCATCACCCAACGTCCACTTGTTCGAAAGCCTTTTCCTTAGCGAATGCTGTCCTCCACTCTGTTCTTACATGTGTCTTTACGTTAGCTATACTTTAGGATAGTTTCTGCTTAGAACAGAGAAAAACCCTAAAGCAGTATTATAAATTAGTTCTTAAAATAAAAGCAAAATCTGTCTACGCATAATGTTTATATTTTTGATTTTGTTGAATCAGTGTTATGTTTGCATGCAATTGTAGTTTTTAATTTTCAGCTTTTTTTTTTTTGTTTCATGAATGGAAGTGTGTGCAATAGGAACCCTCATCGATGATATCCACATCAGTGTTTTGTTGTTCAAAATCCTCAAAATAACAAATAACTTCAGCACTCGGTCGCGTGTCTGTCTAGTTGGCATTTGTTGGTCTGGCCAGCAGAGGTTGTAGTCTATCCTTTTTGACATAGCTTTGGCAGTTTTTTTTTTTTTTTTTTTTTTACTACAAAGTGTTTTGTAGTGATATTTTAGTCCTCGTAACTATGCATGGTATGTGCTCACTCTGCTCAGTTGGTCAGTGTGGAGTTTAACAGCTGCCAGAAAGGCTAAAAGGAACTTTGATCAAGTAAATGTAAAAAATGTTGTTGCTTTCTGATCTGGTATTCATAATGGTCTAAAAAACAAATGTTTGGGCTTGGTTTAAGAAAAATAATTTGTGTGCCTGTATTTTCTTCATGTTTATCTTGTTTAGTAATATATGTCAGCTATGTGGTGCTGTTGTCCATCACTTACTAAAGAGGATTGGTTATGTGTGACGGTGACATTGCTCCCTTTTGTTATGGTACTCCAGGCACAGTGTGCACGTGCGCAGTCCAGTCCAGTTGTTGCAGGCAGCCGAGACACAGATGGTCTTCAGTGATACCACATTCCAGAGGCATTGTTTAAAGAAGGCAAACCGGGTTAGATAATTGACAGCCACAGTGCGCGCTCGCGCGAGAGAAATACCCCCCTCTTAAATGCACACTTGCACAGACGCACATGCACACGCATTGTTCACAGCACGCACCCCCTTCTTTTTCTTTCCCTCTCATGCATCCCACCCTCAAGCTCTTTGTCTATCTCTCTCTTTCTCTCTCTCTCCTTATCTTTTTCACCCTAGCACCAGAGTGCATACTCTACTCTGATTGGTGGAGCGCCTCTCTTTGTGAGCTATCTGAGGTGTGACGTTTCCATGCGTGTGTTTGTGAGTGCATGTGTGTGGGTCGGACCGGGGAGGGGGGGTTTTCACATCACGTATTCTGTTAGCTTTTTCGTTTGGAGAGCGAGCGACGGGGGAAGGGGGGAGAGGAAAAGAAAGAGAACGAGGAGGCAATAGTGCAGCAGTGATAGCGATCACACGGCCTTTTAAAAAAAAATGCTCATGTGTGTTTGTGGTCGAGTCATGAATTGGAGGAAGTGAGAGAGAGAGAGAGAGAGAGAGAGGCAGAGAGGGCGAGAACGAGAGCGTGTGCTAGAGCTAATGTAAAACAGGATTAAGAACACAAGATGGCTTCCTGAATGGACAGATACCAAAGGAAGAAAAAGAGAGAAGAAAAGAAAGAAAGAGATAAAGAGAGAGAGGCAGGGACATAGAGAGAATGCTTTGGGTCTTCTGATGGGGATACCTCTTGCCACTGAAGAGCAGCACACAAAGGAAGCAAGGCTTAATAGGTAAATATTTATTACCACAGGAAAAATGACGGACAGTTATGGCAGATGGAAGGGGGGGGGGGTCTTTCTTTAGTGGGGGGGATTGGGTAGTTACCAACTGAACACCGGGTTGTAGAATGGCTAGGGTCAAAAACAAATGGCTGGCTTGAGCTCATTGTTGAATGTCTTTTTATGATATATAGGTATGGTTCATGTTAGAATTGGCAGGACTTTATAAATATGTAGGACAAAATTTGATCATTTGATTAGACTTTTATATTTTAAAGTTTGTAAATGATCCCTTTCATAATTAAAAGCTGTTTCTGACTCATGTTATGGCAGCTTGAAAGATCAGTGTAGGTTAAAAAGATCTGTTTTTGGCTCAGTGGTTTTTTGAAGCTTTTTGTGATGCCAATTATTCTTTTTTTTTTTTTTTTTTTTTCTTCATGTTATTGATTGTTGCATGTTTCTAACCCATTTTCTTCCTCTTCTTTTTCCAAAGGTGGAATATTTTGAAGACATAAAAGCTCGGTCCATTATCCCAAACCTGGCTAAAGAGGTAAGATACATAACCATTTTGCTGAGCTTGGCCAAGTGTGTCTGTATTTGATATTCTTCATGTTGCCTGGTGTTTTCCTAAAAGCGTGGCTTTTGAGCTGCAGTTGATGATTTGTGCTTTTGGTGACTCAACAGGCTCATTGCGTTCCCAGATGCAGATTCGACTGCAATCTGAGCAACAGCTGCAATCAGACATCCACCTGCGTGCTGCAGGTGCGACTTGGTGTTTGTGGCTTCCATATCTGCGTCGTACTTCCTTCACAGTATTGTGCCAGAGTCCGTTGCAGTGACACAAGATGAGTTTTAGTGTTTAAAATGCCTTCAAGATCCGGGCAGTAATCTGAATGGTGGTGTAAAGCTGGCAGGTACAGGCCCTGGTTTAAAGAGACCCGGGCTCTGCGCTCATTGGAAGAGAGAGAGGCGTGAGATTCGCCTGGCAAAGAAGAGACTAGAGGAGGAGGTGGCCTTTCTCTCTCTCACTTTGGCTCTATCTCACTCTCTCGCTCTGTCTGTCAGTCTGTCTGTCTTCCTTTTTCTCTTCGCTCTGTGTGTCAAGACCGGGAGCAGAGAAAGTGTGGCGGGCGGGACTGCCAAAGTTTCCAGTCATCTGAGGTAAAGGGAGTAAAAGTTAGTGGGTCACATACACACACGCATGCGCAGTGACGCCGCTGGTATTTGTGTGTGTCCGTGTGAGTGAGCACGTGGCGGAGTGTTTATGGACTTGAGTAACACATAGCATCAGACTCAACAGGCCTTGAGAGCTTTGATTGCGAGTTATAAGCGTTACTCTGAATGCGCAAGATTACCCATAGGTATAATCACGACAACTGCACCGCAGGGTATTTTTATTGCAGTAAAATCAAGCAGACAGTCTCAACAGCACCGGCGGTGTCAGTGTTTGTGCTCTGGCAGTTCTCCATCAGATTCAGCTCTATACATCACTGTTACACTTAAGATTATTATTCAGTTAATTTCTAACGGATTCTATTGGCTGTTATGGTCTTATGATGAAATGTATTTTGCATCAACGCTAAAGTCTTATTCCGTACGCACACATGGTGACTTGCGCAACCCCCCACACACCTACAGGTGAAGTATCTTTAAATCTTGCTTGCATTTGGTCTCCAAAAGCAGTGTTTCCCAAACTTTTATGTCTTAGGTACTCCCACAGCCCCATCGGTAAGGCTCAAGTTCCCCTTCATCATCAACAAACGAGAAAAGTGTTCCTTTTAACTTATATTGGATTTCCTTACAGAGAAGCTAAATGCGTTAATGTGATCACAATAATGTTTTTTAAATTTAATTAAAAAAAAACATTTTTTTTGCCAGCCCTTATATTTGTTTTATAGGTTTAACAAAGTAAAATCTAAATCTTTCCAGGTACCTCCTGGGGTATACTTAAAACTCATTGGTTATCACTGTCCTAAAGTATTGGTTTTCCAAATTTTTCATGCAGCTTACCAGTTGGCCAACAAGCCCCTCATCTGTGGTGCATTGTTGTCTTTAATCCACAAATTGTCAGTTTGCTGTGAGAAGATGGCTTCCATGATATGTTTATTTGTTTCAAAAATACACACTTTGCGAAGACCTTGGATTGGCATTGTCAAGCTTTGTTAGGCATTTTGCTATGATAAAAAAACTTTACGTCACCACGTGGTATAGCATGCGGTAACGTTAAGTGGTATGTTCTGCTGTTGTACGTATTCTTATGTAATTACTCAGCTCTACCCAGAAAACCTCAGATATCGTGGACTGGCCACATAAAACAAAACCAATGACTATGAAGGTTATCCAAGGCTCATTGGAGAGAAGAAGAGGTGTTGATTCTGTGTAGCATTTCTTTCCTTTGACTCGGCTTTCGATTGACGTAATGCAATTGTGGGGATAACCATAACATAAAAGCGCTCTGAAATTTACCATAAAAGCTGACTTTGCTCCACAGTAAGTGTTTGATCTGTGAAGCAAATTTATATCATCACCCCATTTTATTCATTTAAAAGAGACTCCGATAGTTGCATAGGAGGAGCCACCACATTAAAGGGCTCATGGAAATTGTGTAGTAATGGGTCGTTTCTAGGTGTGTAGAATCCCCTAGCGTGACGGGAAAGGGTTAACACTGACCTAGATTTTGTGGCAATAGTGAGTGGCAAATGACATCACGGCTGTAATTATAGTTCAGACCCGCCTCCGAGGCTGCTCACGTGATGTGGTATTTGTGTATGTATATGTGAATGTGTGCTTGAGAGGGGAAATGGTTTGTGAGTGTGAGTGTTTAAAGGTAATGTGAAAAGCAGGAAGCCGCCTGTTTTCATTTAATTGGTACAACTAAAATGACGGCCTGTGCTCGGGCATATTTGTTCACCGTAACTTATGGCTCCAAGTTGAATTTATATTTATATATAGGCTGAAGTTCTTTTAACTGTTGAGAAAACAGGATGTTAAAAATGGGATGACTTAACAATTTTAATGAAGTGACGCATTGTCATCCCTCAACACAAGACCAGTTTCCTGAAAAACACACAAGTGACAGTCAAAGCATGTTGTTTGCATAACATCATGAGGTCTGTTTTTTTCCCCATCTATCGACCCAACTAAACATTCTAAAGTCCAGTGGACTACCTGAGAATGATTTATTTGTAAAATATCATAATTTTTGTGGCACATACTGGAACTGGCTTAGAAAAGTATTGTTGGAAAGTGTGATCCATTTTGACCAAATTGATTCTTTCAAACTGCTCTTACTTTCATACTTTAAGAGGTCTTTGAAATCTGAGTCAAACACCGAATTAAACGAAGTACAAATTTGGATCCTCAGAGTAAGCAAATGTATGTTGTTGATTTTAAAATGTAAACTTTATTTCAAATGTATAATGATCTGCATTTTTTCATAAACAACCAGTCACTACAGCCATCAAACGACTGATGTAAGTTTCAGGAATCTGAAATCGGCAAACATTTTTTACAATGATTTTAAACTTAATGGTGATGTAATTTCTGCGCCACTATTGACGCCAAATGGACAAACAGGTTTTCCAAACACGCCCCCATTTTCAACTGGTCAGACTAACAGATAGTCCTGCCCAAAACTCAGTGTTTTGATTGGGCCACAGAGCCACATTGTTTACATCAACCTATGAATGGCTTACTACTTTATATATAGTATATACATACTTAAAGTTGTCTCTGTACATTAAATGGTATAGGAGGAAGACCACTATAAACCAAAATTATATGGACACCCAAACACTATACCCAAATATACTTGAATATTTGATTTTAAAAGCATAGACATTAAAGCATCCTCCAAAAATGAACATTCTGTTGTAATTTACTCACCCTCATGTCATTCCAAACCCATATGACTTACTTTCTTCTGTGGATGAATATCGCAGTCTTTCTTAATACAATGGCAGTGGGTAGTTCCTCACTTTAAAGCTTAAAAAAGACCCAAAAGTATCATTTAAGTGACATATAGCTAGTATTCTGAAAGCATACTCTAAGTTTTGGCGAGAAACAAAGTGAAATTTAAGTAATTTTTCAGTGAATATATTGATGTCTGTTGCACAGTTATGTGTGCTATGAGAGAAGCTCGTTCAAAGTTGCTTGCATGTTCACATTGTTTATTGCGCTAATCAAAATAGCTGGAATTACTGGAATTAAGGATTCTAGCAAAATCTGTTAAATAGGCATTGGTGTCCACATACTTTTGGTCATGTAGTGTATTTTAACATGGAAAAATGAACAAACTTTTCCTTTAAGTTTCAGGTACCTTAAGAATTTTTCATATGTATTTAACACTGCTGTCTTCACAGACAACTAATCCATTGTAAACACCACCAAGTGTCACAAGATCGACTTTTTCATCTGTGAAAAAGAACATTCATTTGTGAATCGAACATACAATATACTAAAAATTAAATAAAGGCTGTGAAACAAAAATCAGTCAGGAAAAAGTGCAAAAACAAAAATAATTATCCAAATGATACGTGCTTTGAAAAGTTATTGATTCATAAAATGTTACTGAAAAGTTTGACACACCCTTGCATAAACATCTCAGCTCACAATTGTTTAACTTTTTTTTAAATCTATGGTTTTAGCAGACCATGCATCCTGTTTTGCATTTTCAAATGTCAAGTAGGGCTGGGTGTGTGTGTGTATGTACCTGTATTTGTGTGTAGGCTATGCATGTGTAAGACAGAAAGAGAATGTGTGTGTGTGTGTGTGTGTGAGAGAGAGAGAGAGAGAGAGAGAGAGGGAGAGAGAATGGTGTTTACAATAACTCTATGTACATTATGCATGATTCTTCACAAAGCTGGTTAAACATGTTCAGAGGCTCCTTAAAGCAGCCACTTTAATATATCCATATTAGACCAATGACAGGAGGTTGGAAACTGATGCAGTCATCCAAGCTAAGATTAAAGGTAGCAGATTCTTGTCTCCATGTCAAGGAAATCATGTTTTCTAAAGAAAACTTAACCATCATAAATGAACTGATAAATTGCAGTTGTGTGCATTTGCATTTAAGATAATAAATTAACCAATTTGTTTAATCATAACACTATTTTAAAAAGTGCATGTATTTGATGGTTCATATATATATATATATATATATATATATATATATATATATATATTTTTTTTTTTTTTTTTTTTAATTTTTTTTTTTTTTGCAATGTTAGGAAGGAATTCATGGCACACCATTGTTTGCCTTAATTTTTGGAATTAATATTGCCACAATCCAGCCCTGGTCATCATACCTTGTGTACCTGAGTCTGTTGGCTTTGTAGAGCCATCCACATATGCTTGTCCTTTACTATTGCTTTACTTGTGCCTTTCCAACTCCTGTGGAATGGATGACTGCACACTACCCCATGTTCATCTTACCCCTGTCCCTCAGTGATTTGTACCTTGGATGTACTTTCATACTGTACACATTCTTGTGTTCCTAGTGCAAATGTATAAAGTTTTATTTTATTTATATATTTAAATTTTTTCTCCATTTTGTAGAACACTCATTAAAGTAACTTTTTTTTAATTATTTTTTATTGATAATCCCTGCTGGAAAGGGAGATTGGCTGCCAGTTCTGAACTGTTAATCTAACAATTGGGGAGTAAAGGAGTTACATACTTGAATTGCACTGTATATGCAGGAGAGGTTGAGACAAAACAGCACATGCAATACTGCAGTGCACTTAGTAACATTTTTAAAGAGGCACTGGCACTTTAAGACCAGCTATGCCTGACTTGAACATATGGGGAGCTAATCTTAGCCTTACTCTTGAGAGAGACAACACTGGCAACCAGCCACTGTGCAGAGCTGGAGAGATAGTGTTCTCTCTCTCTCTCTTCTTTTGTCATAGAATTTTAAATGCAATAAGGTTTTTAAGTTTAATTTTTTAAGGTTATCTATGTTGGGAATATTTGAGGTTTACATCAATTTCAAATGAATGGTTTAAAGCCAATAAAAAAAGCCTAAACTTCGTAATATATCAGATTTCTTCCCATTTTGAAAGAGATCTACAGGATGTTTTTCATTTGTCTCCTTCAACATGATTGTCTTTCAATTCTCTCTGCCCTTCTGCTCTTTCAAACCTTTGTCTCTTAACATTCTGCTATTTTCTGCTTTCCTATCTCACTTATCCCCTCATCAAATTTCACCTCAGTTTTTTCCCCTTCTCCTTCAAAACTTCTTGCACAAAGACCACTCTTTAGGCTGTGTTATTTCACCATCTCATACCTCCTCCTTTCCCACCATCTTATTTGAGTGATGAGGGTCGCTCTTCCCTTCCCCCTCTTTCCTTATGTCTTTTCTGCTTTGCTCTCCCCCCCACCCCCCACACACACACTTTCTCTCTCTCCCTCTTTCTGTCTGTCTCTCCTCCTCTCCCTCCCTTTCTCTTTGTTACCCCTTTTCCAGCTAAATGTTACTGGTGCTTCGCTGAGAATCTGTGGGGAACTTTCTCAGGACTGGCCTGTGTTTTTACTGGTTTTAGAACCGAACATTAACGTAACTGACCATGTTACCATTTAACCTGCCCACAAACAAACATGCCACATCACGGTCTTTGTTTATAAGTTTTACTCCTAGTTCTGCGAACGTATGCTAAAATCCCAAATAATTGGATTAAGCGTCTTTATATCTCACTCTGACTTCAGAAGTTATTTAAAAATATAATGAAAATTTGTAGCAATCACTGTGCAATACAGCATATTTTGTATAGGAATGGGTTGTTTCTCAACTGATTGTACACTGTATTGCCACATTGGGCTTATCAGTGTAGACAGCTTCCTGGGTTATATTGGGAGCGGTCTAGATTGTGATCTAGTTTTGTTTTTTGAAAACTATACTTGGTATGGACATGAAATTCACTGACATTTGCAGTTCTTGGTTAGTGACCAACAGTTTTTAAGGGCCAATGTATAGCCAATTTTTCCAGCCCAGAACCAGCTTTCTGTAGTGTAAATGTGTATAATGGTTTCAGATTGGACACGAGCTCTGGCTCCTGTAAAAAAGGGGCTTGTGAGTATTTTGAGGGGTATAATGGGGAGGAGGTCCTGTGCAGTCCTCTCGCCGCGCGTTTATGTGAGTGCATATACATTTCTTAGAAAGCACATTCATGTGCCTGAGACTCTTCCGTGCCTCTAGATGGGCCCCTAGTTTTAGTGCACATATGTTTTGTGTGTGTGTGAGCTTGTCCAGCTCTGTTCTGAAAGGAGAGGTTTAGTAAACACCCAGGGGGTGTGTTTTGGTGTTTCTTTGTGTGTTGCTGTAGAGTGTGGAATGACTGGTTATAATAGACAAAAAGAAAGTTGTGTATTAAAGTTAGCTGTGTATACTTTTGTTCAACTCTTATTGATCTGAAACATATTTTACCTTGAAATGTTAAGCCATTGGGAATAATTTGCTTTTGAGGGTAAACAGAATGGAAAAAGATCCAATCAAAATCATGATTTTTATCTACATTATTTATTATATTATACTATATACTAAACAGCTATAATAATACTATATTATTATAGCTGTTTGTTCATTATGGTTTACATATGGTTGTGTATGCTGCAGTATGTACTGGTTTATACTGTAATACATTTTCACATATTCCATGAGTTATATTTCACAGAAATGTGTTAATCCTTGTTTATCTTTGCATGTTTATGCTACTTTGTATATTTCCTATGGGTTTGTGTGTGTTTCTTTCAGTTTTTCTGTGGGTGGCTTTGTGTGGGTGGGGGTTTGATTTTTTTTTTTTCTCTAGTGAGCAATAAATGAGTCACGATAGATTGAACCAAAAGACAAAAAGTTATCATCATATGCCGTAACCATTACAGTGTCAGTCATCATATTTCTGAGAACAACTAAATCTGAGAATGAGAATTCTAAAACTGAGAATTCTGAATCAAGCACAGGTATTGTTTGGATATTGCTAAGTTTTGGAAAACCAGTGTTTAAATACCTGTTGTCCTTCAACCAGGTTGTTGCAACCGAAACATTAAAGAGCTGCTTTTTTTTCAACAGACAATATGCATTGGCAGTACGTTTACATGAACCTTAAAAGTTCAGGGGGCCTGGGTAGCTCAGCGAGTAAAGATGCTGACTACCACCCCAGGAGTCATGAGTTCAAATCCAGGGTGTGCTGAATGACTCCAGCCAGGTCTCCTAAGCAACCAAATTGGCCCGGTTGCTAGGGAGGGTAGAGTCACATGGGGTAACCTCCTTGTGGTCACTATAATGTGGTTCTCGCTCTTGGTGGGGTGCGTGGTGAGTTGTGCGTGGATGCCGCAGAGAATAGCGTGAAGCCTCCACACGCTATGTCTCCGCGGTAACTCAATAAGATGCGCGGATTGACTGTCTCAGACACGGAGGCAACTGAGATCTGTCCCATCACGAGGACTTGGAGCACATTGGGAATTGGGGAGAAAAGTTTGATTTCAGTCAGTCTAGTTTTATTTTTATTTTATTCTAAAAATCTAATTTAAATGCTTTAGTCTGTTGTGTTTGGTGGCTCAGAAGTGGAGCGGGTAGAGCACGTGCCTGGATGCACGAGAGAACATTGTGGCCTTCAGTCACTTAACGCCATTGATAACAGTCGCAACGAGCACTCATTTTAACATAAAAAATAAACTCCTGCGCTGGATCGCCACTTATTATTACACACACACAAAATGGAAACTCCTGCTCAACAACTGGAGATGTGTCTTCTGTATTAGACTCTTACCTGATGAAAGCTATTTCAAAAAGTGCTCGGGAAAAAATTGGCAAAGGCGAAAGGTGGTAGATACATGTCCCACCCGTCCCACTCGTAAATGTGTAACTTTTGCTGTAACTCGACTACACAAATGATGTACCTTGATTATAACTGCGCATGTAAACATACTGAGTGATATATAGAGGTTAGGATGGCCGATGGTTGCTATATTACCGATATATACATAATATATCATACATTTACATATGCCTTGCAGAATCTGTAAAAGTATAGCACTTTTATAAAATGAGTGTTTTTTTTTTATTATTATTTTATTTTTTATTTAGTACTGCCCTGAAGAAGGTGCAATACATATAATTAAGTTTATACCACAAAATAATAATTCCATAAAATAATAATAAATTAAATTACCTAAATCATCCTGTTTAAAAGTTTACACAGCCTTGGTTCTTATATTGTGTGTTGTCAAGCACTGCAGGGGAGAAGGGCTGGGCGATATAATGAATATTCACAATATTATCGTGATGATTTTGCTGGCAATATAAAATTAATCAGTGATGGTTTTCAGCTAATGCAGAAAATCTCAAATTAATTTGGCTGACATATTGGTCTATCACTATTCACTAATCCTACCCCACCAACCTTTTGTCCTCAAACACAGTGCCTTGGTTGTTACAGGGCAACTGCCACTGCAAGTTGTTTTGTATAAATCATCTGCATAGTGACAAATTACAATTTCAGTTCCTGTCTAGTGCATTACACACACAATAGGTCAATAACTCATAAGTGTGACCTTGCATGTCTAGTCTTTTATAGATGCTTCAAGATTCAGTCTATTTGATGAGTAATAACACCATTGAAAGAGCATCTAGTGGTGACCTTTATCTTTTGGTTCTTGTTGAAATGCCAAACCTTTCCATGTATTACCGTGGTCTTTCTGAAACATGTTTAGTTTCACATCCCCCGTGTTTCTCGCGTTTGGATCAGTTATCAGCTGTCTTGTGACACTGTGGATGTTAGTGGCTCACTTGGTTGGGTTTTCTCATATTGTAAAACTCACAAGACTTCTCTGGCATTTACTGTAATGCCAAAGGAAAGATTCCTCTGTATGGTATGTCTTGTGAAAAATCAAGATTTTCCTGAATGGTTTGAAAAGCTGATGAAATGGGCCAGGTATGTATCATTTTTGACTTTGATATCAACAGCTCCTCCTTATTGGTGTCATTTGATATCATTTTCTCTCATTGATGTGAGGAGAAAATGACTTAGATTAGTTATATACGTGTTCATTTGCATGTATTCACCTGAATATGCTTAATGTTTATTTCTGGTCACTTGACATGTGAAGGTTTGGGACTTTTATAGATAGATGTGTCGAGATTAGTTTTGTTGATGTAATCTAACTGGGTCTAAAGGTGCAGTGTTCGTCTATCGAAGTGTTAACAAGTAGTGGTGCAGTCCATTCACTCGATAAATCAGGTCAAAGACACCAAGTTTCTTAGTTAAAAAAAATTGCTAGTAGTAATAAAACTGATGGGTATGCCAGCTCCAGTTTTGCTCATGTCAGCATAGATGCGCCTTAACTCGCAACAGGAAGGGTAAGGTAACTACAGGGCACAAGAACTGCTGCGTCACACTGAAAAAGAGTGAGGGAGTACAAATAAGCAGGCGAGTGAATGAGCTTGTGCATGTGTAAGGGGTAGGCACATCTACATTATGTGTTATGACACATCTGCCCAGCCCTCTATTGCCGACTGTGTTGAATGATTCTAGTGACGGAACTGCAACGTCATAACGGTTCCTTCTCCATTCTTCCTCTCTCCAGTGCTCTTGCTCATTCACTCGCTTCTCCTCTGCCAGCGACAGTGCACTTTATCTCTTCGCTCAGACTTAGGTCTGTGTGTGTTTGTCCGTGGTGTTGCCTTGCCTTCAGTGTTGACGGTGGCGATCTAACTGTCAGGAATTAACAGAGCGAGCGAGAGAAAAATGCCTTAATCAGAAAGAAAAACGACAAGAAGAGAGCTTCGCAGATTGAACTACATAGCACAGGGTTATGTGGGTTAATATAAATCGTGCATTACTTACTCGCATGCAATCGCTGGCTCAGGATGCAAGACCGATTCTGTGGAGTGGCTTTCTGGCGACAATTGGAGACGATTGCAATGTTTTTCCCTTCTTCTGAACAGAATGAATACAAAAAGAAGCTGAGGTCGTGTTAGAGGGGGAAATAGAGAAAAAGAGAAGTAGAGATAGAAAGATTCCCGGAAATAAGGGAGAGAAAAAGAGACCAAGCTGAGAAGCTAGAAAACAGACATTCGAAGAGAAGGGTTGGCATGAAACGAAGGAACGGTGTTTAGGCAGGAATGAAAACACAAGATGGCTTTGGAACAGGGAAAACAAGAGCATAATTTAGAGCGAGACTGATTGAAAATTCTTGTCCTTCACACCGAACACTCACCATCGTTTTCTCAACATCTTCTGCTCTTCCCTTCCCCGGAGTGCCTCATCCGAGCATCCGCTTCTTCTGTATCCCTGCAAGCACCTCATCTCCCTTCCTCACTTCCTCACAGAACAAACATCATCGACAAGTCAAACTAGTTTATCTGCAGCAACACTGTGCTTAAAAGCCAGCGTGTTATGTGCCGATTGTTGTATTTTCCCTCAAAACTTTGTGCTTCCTATATCTCTGTGGTTCCTGTCAACCTCGCTGTACCTTGTCGTTGCTTCTCTCACAGCCGTTGTGCTTACCCTTTCACATCCTGTGTTCCTCGCTTTCTTGACTTGTTTGCTGGTGCTTGACTCCTATATCTGTGGTCTCTATAAGAGCACCCATATCTAGTGCCATATATATACTTAATATAGATTATATATTATAGAAGACTCATTCCCGACACTGCTTAATCTTTCACGTTGTAGTGGGAGAGCACTTGTGTATGTTTTGTCTGTAAGCATCTCTCTCTAACATTTCCATTCTAACATCTCTTTGTGATATATAATAAAATCAGTGCCATACTTTAACAACTGGAAACAGCCAAGAATTATATTATAATGGCAGTAATAAATAGATTGGAGCCGCTCATTTCCCTTTCCCCTTTCCTTGTTTGTTTTTCATGTTATTCTTAGACATTTAGACAGCAACTACCATTAAGTGCACTTAGTAGACTGTCGGTATTTAACTGCTGCAGCCTCCATCTTATGGAACCACTCAGAATTCACTGCTCAGAACAAACAAACAAAAAATTACACAGAAACACCTCTAAAATATTAAAGAGTTGCTATATTTTGTTTCTGTATGCATCTTTCCTGTTCATAAGATATATATCTGTGTTTATACGGTCCTTTATTTAGCTCTGTATCCAGCCACTCTGCAGCAGCTGTATTTCCTGCACGCTCCACCATTCCATCGTACGTGCCCAGTGTGGCTCAGATAATGGCCTCTCTCACTCTGCACACACAGAAAAGAGGAGGGGGAGGAGGAAAAAGAAGGAAGGGAGAAAACGAGCAAGGGGGACGGAGTGAACAAGCAAGTGAAGAGAGAGAGAGAGAGAGAGAGAGAGAGAGAGAGAGGGGTGGGGGCTGTAAGGCAGAGCAGACTGTAAAAAGCAGAAAGAAAAAGGAAAATATTGAAAAAAGGGGAAGGGAGGAGCAGAGAGACATAATGAGAGGGAAAAAGAGAGAAGCGACTGTGGCGGTAGGAAGAGAAACAGAGAGAACAAGTGTGTGTGTTGGGGGAGGTGTGTATGACAGAGTGTGTGCGTGCGAGTGTGTGCGTCCGTGTGCCGCACTGCCTGGCTGATTGAGAAGAGAGGGAGAGAAAGAAAGAAAGAGAAAAGAAAGGAACCCATCGTGGATTTCCACCGGCTGGCTTCTTTTTTGGCACTGTTGCAAAAGCCGTATTCCATGCAATTTCCTATCCACATTTCCTACCTTTGTCTCTCCAACGTTTTCGGGACAACTAGACCACTGTGAGTATAATTTGATCTGTTTAATTCTCTCCCTATTTGACTTGTCATTGTAATTTGATGGTGATAGACAGGGGAGTATGGGAGGGACACAAAGGGGGTGGGGGTTGTGTGTCTTATCATGTTCAGCTGTCTACAACCAGGGTTTAAAACCCATCCACATTCTCTTTTTTTCCTTTGTGCTGTCAACCCCTCAACACAGCTGTTATTTTTGCATGTTATGCCGGAGACATAGATATGGCATATGTCCTTGGTTCAGCACACTGAGTTTAGAGTGCAGCTCACACTTCTGAGTAGAACCGGTTTTGCAGTCTCTTCTGGTTGGGTGTGTTAGTGTTTTGGTAGTAGTAGTAGCTCTGTTTGTCTTTAAGAAAGAGAGAGTTCTGGCAGCGATGGAAGTCCTGGCACGCCTCAGATAATTGCCTAAGCACGTGCTTTTTGCTGTCAGACAGGTTTGTGTTTGCAGGTGTATGGAAAATATATGTCACCTATCCAAAGAATCCAGAATACATTTTGTATTGCTTATGTAATAAATTAACTTAAAATACAGACTCCTAGTAAGTGCTTCATGCCTTTAAGTGTATTCTTGTGAACTTTGTGATGGCACATACGCTATATTGTGAGTATTCTGTGTCAGTGTGTATACTATGCAGGTGTTTGTTTTATAATTAAAAAGAGGAAAAAGAGCCTTTTGTAACAATTGTTTTGTTAAAAAAATAAAATTAAGGGTTGATGCATGGCCGGTGTTGGTAAGTGGGGTTCTAGCTGACATTTCTTGTCTGACACATGCTTGTCAAACACACACACACACACACACACAGTCTGCTCAGTGGCTGGCACACAGCCTGCTCAGTGGCTGGCACACAGCCTCATGGGTGTCCAACCAGACACCAATCACAGAAGGTGAATTCAAAGAGTCTGAAAAACTTGTCCATCATTAGAACCTATTAAAAGGGCTATCAGAATGGAAACACAAAAAGAGAGGTTAAGACATATTCACACATTTAGTTACTGAGCTTTTTGGTTAGTTGGATGCTCTTAAAGTGAAATTGACATGTGGAAACATATGTGTCTAGCCTTCACTGGTTCATACAATTTCAGTATAATTACAAATCTATTGTATATTAGGGCTGTGAATCTATTAACATTTTTTAATTAAAAGAATGTGTTTTCTGTGATGCATTTTCTGTGATTAATCGTAATTAATCATGGTACATGATACATTATAACAAACAAAAAAATATAATCATAAATATATTTGATTATCCGCAAAAAACATTTTACCATGTACATATTTAAATAATTAAAATAAATGATGAATAACCAATTTCTTGCAAGTTTTTTGAGAAAAAGTATAAAGTTAATTATTTTTACAGGTATAAATATTGGATACAAGTACAGTATATGTATACATGCCATTAAATCAGTGGACAAGCTGAAATTAAAAGTTTGGCAAAATCTTCTGGCATTTTACAGTGGACTTTTTTTATAAATTAGGCAGATTCAATACATACTAAACTTTATTCGCAAGATAAACTTAAGTGTACATTGCATATGCATTATTAGACACTATTCATGTAGATTATACATACAGATATAATACATTGAATGCTTAAGTTTAATTTGCTGAAGTTGAAAATCTCAATTATTTTCTCTAGTTGCCATTTACTCTACAAGTATACCTGGCTGCAGCTTGCTGAACATCATCAGCCTCTATCGCGCGGTTTCGCTTTTGACACTGGTTCAGATGAAAGTAAGTGAGCATTTTCGGGTGATGCTAAGAGATACGGCAGCCTGCCCATATTTCTCCAATTCCTAGTTCGCCTCTTGCTGGTGAAGTCTCCATTCTCCATGCAATAAATCTGCTACAGTTTTTTTTTTTTATGCGACATGCGTTGCGTGTAATGATTAAGCGTGCACTGCTCCACACAGTCAGTTTCTTTTCTAGGATGTGCAGTCGAGTCAAGCATGTTAAAATTTATATATGCCAATTTTTTGCCACAGGAATTGGGGAAAACATTAGTGAAGTTTCAGGAAGTAGAAAAAACAAAAAAAACAGATACTGCATTAATTGCATTATTTTTTCTAACATGTTAAAAAATATATTAACTGCAGAAATTAATGCGTTACACTTCCCAACCCCTATTGTATATACATTGAAATATTCAAATGTTGTAAATGCATCTGCAGAATTACTGCTTCAGACTAAATTCGTTTTAAATAGGTTTAATTTGTATAGAGACCTGTGCTTTTGAAATTGCATTGAAGGATGTATTGCACTAATGTGTTCTTAAAACAAGAAACTATTTAACGCTTTGAGATCATTATAACAAAACCACAAGGTCCTCTTTCCTTAGATATGCTTTGCCATCATGGACAAAGACCTCTGTAGGTCATCACTAAAGGTGTAATACATATTTTTCATTCATTGACAATTATGCAAGCTCACAATTTCCTCATTAAATTAACAATTACAAGAAAAAAGCACAATATAGTTTCCAAAGACTGACAGAAAGGATATTTGAAAACCAAGACGGCATTCTCAGTATTTTAACATAGGTATTACCAGCTGTATTATAATTGTAAATATGGGTTTGTATTTGAATGAGACAGTTGAACTGGTTGCAGTTTCCATTCTGCCCTTCAGAAAGGTACTTAATCTAATGTTATTTTAGTCAGAATACACTGCAGTCATTGTTCGCTAAATGGCATAATTTAAACAAGTATACAACACAGCAGTAACCAATGGCCATGTTAAGGTAACTGAATTTTTTTCTTGAGAGCAGAGGGGAAAAAGAGAGAGAGAGCAGGAGAAGAACATAAGAAGACACAAGAATCTCCATGGGAAAAAGTATCATGTAGTCAGCTCTCAGATCAGGCAGCAACTTTACAGAGAATACCAAGATGAATCAGTCCAACAGGTCAGAGTATGTCATCTAGGTATAATAGAGGTCAACGATTATGTCATTTTTCTAGGGCAAAATGTAGATGATGATGTTTGTTAGAATAAGTCTGCAATGAATAGATTTAAACAATATTTGCTTTACATTTCTGGATGATGTAATCAATGCTTCACATATCACAGCCAATCTAATGGATGTAGCAACAGAGTGTTGAATAAATGGACTGTTTCAAACATCTATGTATGTAACCATTTTGTTGAAGCATTGTCAATTAACTGTGTATTTCTTTCTCTCACAGACTGTTTCTGTGGTGGGTTCAGTGGATGGCCCCAGAGGAAGAGGCCAGATGGAAATTGGGTCCCATGACCGCCTAGAAGAAGGCGTGTTAGACCAGGAACTGTCTAATGGGCTGAGCAAACATGCAACAAATGAAGAAAATATTTGTGATGAAGGAGGTGGAGACGTGGCCAGGGAGCAACACCAGCACAGCTACCACACAGAACCTGGAGGTATTTCCCAGACACCAGGCTGGGGCTCTGAGCATGCTGGAAAGTTGACGAATTTTGAATCTCAACAGGGTGCTTGGAGTGACCAAAACCCCAGCAAACAAGTGAATGATGTGGATATGGAAGATGCAAGGACTCTGGTGGCCTTTTCTGCCACTGTAGGGTCACTGGCCACTTACAGCAATCATCAACCTTCCCCGACTCAGCTGTATGAAAGGTTCAACCAGGAGATGTCTAATGGAGGTGAAAAGGCCAGGCAGAAAGGTGTGGATGGTGAGTTATTCCCTACTGAAGATCTAGACATCCTTCAGGCTGCACTGAGCAAGGCCCGTGATGGCCACAAGCCACCTAACTGTGATTGCGATGGCCCAGACTGCCCTGACTACCTGGAGTGGCTGAAAAAGCAAATCAAAATGGTGACTAATTGTCAGTTCAAAGGGTCCTGTAAGGTTTCTAATGCTCCTCCACAGCCACACTTACAGCATCGTTATGCTCAATCCCAACCTCAACAATGTGGAAGTAACCCCTTATGTCAGCAAGACACAAATCCACAGCCCCCTGTTAACCAGCCTTCAGCTCCAAGACCCTTTGGCCCACCAGCACCTATTCCCTGTTCCCCCAGTGTTCTATCCATAGCCAAGGAGAGAAATGTTAGCTTGCAAACAGCTATTGCAATTGAGGCCCTGACCCAGCTGTCTGCTACTGTTCCACAAACTATTGTTCCTTCAGGTGAGTTTTCACCTGCAAATAACCATCTTCATTTGCCAACCTCTTATCCCCAGAGTAAGCCACAATTGGTCTCTTCATCTCCTGTCCTTCTTTCTTCCTCCTCTGCTACACCACATTCCATCCCTCCTGGAAATTACCCTAAACAGGACCCATCATCATGGGAGCAGCAGAGGCCTCAGTCTCAGGGTGATACCCCTGCACCTAACATTATGCCAAGCTCATCTCACTATGCTACCCAGTACTCATCCTCAAAGTCCCCATTTACAGGCCTCCACCCCTCAACCCCTAACCCCCGACCCCAGCAGCAGGACTCAACTGGAAGCTGTGAGAAAAGCTCCCCACGGAACTCATGGATGATGAACTCTGAATCCCAGCCTCATTTTGTAAACCCATCCCACGGCAGCAGTGACCCAGTGTCTGAGCTGAAGCAGCTCCTTGGAGACTCTGGTGGAAAGTACACCAACTCAGCCTTCAAATTTCCACTCCCTCAACCCAGCCTTCAGGATGGTCGCAAGGGCAGCCTTACTGGGGTGCCTCACATCAAGCAGGAGGTGGATACAAAGGAGTACCCGGGATCAGGGTGTCTAGTCATGGGCCAAGAAGGGATGGTAAATGGCCAGCAGCAGTTCCATGGTCAGCAGTTTTCCCCCTCCATTAGGCACTCAACTCAGGCAGCACTACAGCAGCACCTTCACCATAAACGCAACCTCTTCTCTAACTCGCCAGGCTTCAGTCTATTAGCCCCAATGGCTTGTCAGAACCTCCGCAAATGGTGGCCACAGACTTTGCCAGAGACTCCAGTAACCATCAAGCAGGAGCACAAAGAGCCAAAAAAGAAAAAGAGTGCTCAAAGTTTTCCTCTTCTAAAATACCCAGTGGGTGGGATATATAGTCCATTGGGCCTACCTCTTCCAAAACCTAAACAGATTGTTATCAAGAAGCATAAACAGAAAGCTTCACAACCAACTTTTCTCCCACAGAGCCAGATTACAATATTGAAAACTCCACTCATCAACCCAGGGTATGCACCATCCCTATGCCAGCTTGCTCCATCTTTACCAGGCATGGAAGCTGGGCTTCCCCCCTCTCAGGTGGCTGAGAGCCACCCAGCTCCAGCCCAATCTCAGGAATCCACTTCGAATAGCAGTAGTGCACCCATATCTGAAAACACTCAGTCTTCTACCCCTGTGTCTGTTATAGCACCATCCAACCAGAAGGTGATAGCTTGTTCAGGCCCAGCCGGATCAAATGAAAGTGTCCCAATGACCAGTATCAGACCTCAAACATCTACTACACAGTCTTCTCCCTCTCTGACTGGCCTCAGTACCCTAGATCCAAAATTTGAAGATCTGATTCGCCAGTTTGAGGAGGAGTTTGGGGACAACATGTCCTCAGCTTCTGCAGCAGAGACCCCAGAGCATGGCCCATTTCAGCCAGTGGCGACCGAGTCACAACCAAACTCAAACTCAGGACAAGCCAGATGCGAGTCACCATCCCCAAAGCAGCCAAAAAACTGCCCTCCTGTTCCTACCACTCAGTCTGAGCCCATGGATGAAGGTCAAAAGGGGATGACTGAGAGAGTGAAGGAAGAAACACCATTAGCATCTGAGCAGCTCTATAGTGTCAAACAGGAAAGTGAGGAATGTGAGGTGGACGTGAAATCTGGACAGCTCCTGTCTGTTGCTCAGGGGGCAGTACTGGAGCGACATCACCCCTTCATCACACCTTTCACCCCTCCAACAAAGCGTATGAAAATTGAGTCATCTGGTGGTGTGACCGTGCTCTCCACAACTGCGTGCTTCTCTGCAGATGGAGAAGATAAAGATTTGGATACTCCCACCAAGGATATCTTCCCTGCCTCCCCTTCACTTAAAGGTTTTCTTGAGTCACCGCTGCGCTATCTAGACACTCCCACCAAGAGCCTACTGGAGACACCTGTGAAAGATGCCCAAGTTGAGTTTCCCACCTGTGACTGTGTGGGTAAGTGCGAGAGCATTAAGCAAGAAATTCCAGCACTCCTTATACACTATAGAGCTGAAAGCAGGGCAAGGATACACATATTCACAAAGAGAATTTAAACTTCAAGAAACACAAACTGTGCTTTTGATGTTTTCACATCACAACATTGCACAACACACCACATCCCCTTCTATTCTACTCATGGTACCAAGGGACTTGAAGAAAGATAGCTTTCTAGCATCAGAGCTGCTTAGCCAAACCACACCTCTTGAGGCCTGAAGAATTGTATGGTTGTACTTTCATGTTTTATTTTAATCACAGACATTCTTAAACTCCATTTATGTTTTAATATAGATTAGCTTTAGTGCAGTTATGTTAATATCCATTAGATTGTAATATGGATCAGATTTATCTTTAGGAAGCCACAAATGTTTCTCTTGCAACACATAATTTCTGCATCAGCACATTTCTCGGGGTAGTGTTTGGCCATGTCTGAGAATGCATGCTTTACCAGGGGCCCATGCATTACTCTGCAGTCTGTTCTCTGTGCCTCTTGCAGAGGAACAATAGGTTTAAAGAAAAGAGCCCATTGTAATTCTTTGGGCCAGTGCAGGGCCTTCTGTCTATTCAGGCTATTGGTACAGTGAGTACATCTAGTTTCTGCAGAGGAGGCAGCCACAATGGAGAGAGTAGGGAGAACAGGGTGAGAAGACATGTACAGCAACCTCTTGGCTTTTCCCTCGCATCTCTTATTTAGTCCTTTAGGGGGTTTTGGTGATAAGTGAACTGTAAGAAAATTGTCAGTTGTGAGACTGTTAAAGCATTTTTTTTTTTGCAGACAAATACATCACCTTTATTCACTATATAGGCTATATCCAGTAAAATTAACTTGCAGTGTGATGTGGAAATGTTGATGTTTTTTGGCCAAATATCAAAGTTTGTTATTTTAAGTGTTTATTCAGAAGTAGCAGACTGTGCCTGAACACTTGTTGGAGGTTGACTGTTACTAAGAGCAAAGGGCAATAGAAGGGAAGTTTCCATAGTGAATCCCTATAGCACACTCAACACCACAGGGAACACCGTGCCATTTGATATTAACAAGCACACTCAAACAATCCCTGAATATATTATATTGGTGCCAAAATAAAATAATATATCTATAATATATCTTTTAAATGATCTTTATCTGAATTTTTGTCTCCTAGTCTGTTTCTCTATGCACAGTACTTGCTTTCCCCATTTTTTTTTTCTATCCTCATACCTCCAATTCTTGGTGTTTCACCCTGTTGAGTAAGCAGGTAGTAAGCAGCCACTACATGTTTTTCTTTACTTTTTTCATAAGACTTGAAGTTCCCACAAATCATTTCCTAACTCTAGACACGCTTTTATCCCTACATACACCCTGAGTGTAGTGTGACCTTAGGTTGCCTCTTTTCCAGACAATGGCTGTGTTCCACTTCACTTTTAACATCCACTCGCTAACTCCCCTAAGCACTTCCCCTTGGGGAATCCCCGCTGCCATTTTGGAAGTCCGTTCCACCTTCGTTAAGTGAGCGAGGGAAGTTTCTGTTGACAGACCCTCAACCCCTCGATTCTGACTGAGGGAGCGAGCCTAATTATGATGTACGCTTCAGGCAGCTCCATATCCCACAGTGCAACTCGATTGTGACGTGACAGCAGATTGCACTTCATAAACCCCACCCCCACACAACTCTAATGTATGATGGAAATAAAGTTAGGTCAATTAAGCAGTTTAGAAAATATTGAGATTTAACATCATAATACTTGTAGCTACCTTAAACTGTTCATCACACAGTTATATGTGTTCATTGTTGTTAACATTTTAATTTGTGTAAATCTTGATTTATCCTTCCTAACAATTTATTCAAATAAAAAAAAAAGAAACATGCAAGATTTATATATAAGCCTCTGAAATCAATCTCCGAAAACATTATTTTCGCAGGTGCAAAAATCATTAAATAATTCCACAAATTGATATCAGCCTTCAACATACTCCAAGTGATCTAGGGTTAAGGGTGTTCCAGTTAAACCCATTGCATGTCTTCCGCCAGTAGTGGACACTCACACAACATAAGCAGTGACGTACATCAGAGTCCATGAGATGGAGTGAAGTTTGCGAGGGAAGGGGATAAAAATGTGAAATGGAACACAGCCAATATTTGCCCCTCCCCCCAACACACAAACATTTGCACTGCCTCATTCTATCATTCTAATCGTAAAAACACATTAGCAGTTTTAATTGTTAAAATCATTTCAATTATTAGCTAGAAACGTACAAGCGCCTGTTCAGTTTGTTCTCACTAAACATTTTGTATTTCTTTTCATTAAAGGATGAATGGGGAAATGACAGCATACTATCCATATAAAACCCATATATTGTTTTAACCTGTGTTCTTTCTCTCTTTTAGACCAAATCCTAGAGAAGGACGAGGGTCCATATTACAATCATTTAGGATCTGGGCCAACTGTGGCTGCAGTCAGAGAACTGATGGAAAAGAGGTGAAAGGCAGTCAGATTTCTTAATCATTCTTGGTTCACATTGTGTTCTATAATGTCTCCTTGTTCACACCTTTTTTTGTAGGCATCTTTGTCTGGAAACACAACCTATGATAAATGTAGCCATTTGGAAATTCTAAAATCAAATCTTTATTGATCCAGAGAGGAAACCACACTAAACCATAAACTAAAAGTGTACCTGTTTGATTTCTTCCTCATCTACCATTATAACAATAGTAGTTTTTGCTGGATAAACTATATTAAAGGTTGCCTGTAAAGGTCAGTGTGCTTGCCCTCTCTGTAGCAGTAGCCTTTTCTGTCTTTTTTAGTAGCTTGTTACCAGAAAGATGTAGTGGGAGGAAGAATATTCTAAAAATCACAAATTGTAGTCCAAATACAATGGTTAACAATCAGACAAATAAATGTATTTATTTTTTGCTACTATTTGAAACAAAAAGTATTAAACCTCAAAAACCACAGAGCAATACTGCTGACCCCACATAGTTTGCTTTAAGAGTTCCCTAGCGACCATGTCGTTGTTCTGCAAGAGTTGTTTGGAAGCTCTGGCAGTTAGATCCTGGCAACAGACTCTTAGCCAGCTGAGGATAAGCATCTCTCATCCTCCTTTCTGCCATTTGCTTTCCCTTCACCCCCTCCTTCCACCACCTTTCTCTATGATCTTGTTCCCAGGGAATTCCTGACCCAGAATTCAACAGAAGTAACAGGAAATATGAGCATCTGCAGCTCTACACAGGGTAGACCGAGAGAATGAATTGCAGGGAAAGGGAAAAATTTAGAGGAAATTAAAGGAGTAGGTAAAGTGTTGAAAATTATGTGGTTTAAAGGGTAGAGGGTATATAAAAAAAATTAAGCAGTGAGTGTCCTATGGTTTTATTGGGTACACATGGCAATGGGAAACAACTACACTACCATTCAAATGTTTGTACACCCTTGACAGAATGGTGTCTTTTTTCATTATTTTTAAAAAACATGAATCTACGATGCTTAGATGCTTGAAATTAGTTTTGTAGACATATATTTCTGTCTACTAAAGGAAAAGCAGTCAACAAGTGCCCAGCATACAAGAAAAGCCCTTCAATACTCTTTAAAATACAATCCAGTTGGCTGAAATCTCTGCATCTAATGAAGCTGGTTGATAAAGCGTGCTATATAAATAAAGTTGAGTTGAGAGAATACCCAAAGTGTGCAGAGCTGATCTAGGCAATGGGTATCTAATTTGAAGAGGCTACAATAATAAGATAACATTTTATTTGTTGCTGCATAATTCCCATAATTTTCTTTGTGCTATTTCATAGTTTTGATGATTTTAGTATTCTAAAATCTGAAAAATAATAAAGAATGAGTAGGTGTATCCAAACCTTTTACTGGTAGTATACTGTCATATAGGGCCCATATCTTTTTCTTTCTTTCTTTTTTTTTTCCTTCCCTTTTTCTCCCCAATTTTGGAATGCCCAATTCCCAGTGCACTCTTAAGTCCTCGTGGTGGCGTAGTGACTCGCCTCAATCCGGGTGTCGGAGGACGAATCTCAGTTGTCTCTGCGTCTGAGACCGTCAATCCGCGCATCTTATCACGTGGCTTGTTGAGCGCGTTACCGCAGAGACAAAGCACGTGTGGAGGCCCATGCCATTCTCCACGGCATCCACGCACAACTCACCACACGCCCCTCCGAGAGCGAGAACCACATTATAGCGACCATGAGGAGGTTACCCCATGTGACTCTACCCACCCTAGCAACTGGGCCAATTTGGTTGCTTAGGAGACCTGGCTGGAGTCACTCAGTACGCCCTGGATTCGAACTCGCCAGGGGTGGTAGTCAGTGTCTTTACTCGCTGAGCTAACCAGGCCCCTGGGCCCATATCTTTAACATGTTAAATCTATATATGGTGTAAATCATGCTAATTTTTCATACATGATAAATTAATGAAATATTCCCTGCATTAGGAAAACTTTCTTTACCAATACTTAAATGATCCTTTGATCATTCAGTGACAGAAAGGAATACAAAAAGAGCACCAGGGTGCCACCCCTCTTTCTTCTGTAAGCACACAGAAGCTCAGACTTCCTTGACCCATTAGGAAAGAATATCTCCACCTTTGCTGACCTTTGGTATACTCGTCCACTCTCATTGCTTTATATGAGAGCTGATTGAGGGCATAGTAGCTTTATTTCTATAGCCTTACTTATCTGCTCTTCAGAGGGCAGGGAAAAAGAGGGGGTTGGAGGATAGGGTAAGAACCTCCCCTTTGTTTGTCTGTCAGAGAGTGACTATAGCCTTCTAAAGCCTAAGCCTGACCCTTTTGTGGCCTTTGACCTCATAGCCCACCCCTGTGAATCTTTGAAGCTTCTCCCCCCCAGACTGTGCAATTATAGCTGAATGGTATTTATTCTTAACACATGCTGTTGTCATGCTCTGTCCACTAAGAGTTTAATTTGAGGAGACAAGTGATTGTGCACTGAGAACATTGGCCATCATGTAAATATATTTTTATATTCTGTTGATTTGTTTGCTCAATTCTACACACAAAGATATGTCAAGTATATAAAGTCCAGAAATGTGTCTTCAGTAGGGTTGGGGAATTTATTTTCATGTCACATTATCACAGTGTAATTTGAGATTTATCAGTCACTGAACCTATGTCTTCTTATGATTACAGGTATGGGGAGAAGGGTGAAGCCATTCGTATTGAGAAGTTGGTTTACACAGGGCGAGAGGGGAAGAGCTCTCAGGGATGTCCTATTGCTAAGTGGGTAAGTGTCTCTTGCCACATGGTAATAACAGACAATTCAAGACTAAATTATGTTTTCTGTGCCATTTTGACATGCACTGTGTGGTTTGTGAATTTGTATGTACATATGGAAACATGATGATTCTAGAAATGTTCTTTTTGAACTTTTGTCCTGCTGCAGTGAATACAGTTGAGCATCTATAGGTGTCTGTACAGAGCCAAGTTAAGGCTGCTCTAAGCACCTAGTGCCAAAGGCTGATCTGATGCTGCTTTTGGTTCCATTTTAGGTAAATGAAGTGCAGCATCAAAGCAGCCTTTAACTTGTAGTTGTTATGAGAGAGCATACTGTTTATTTCAAAACATTTACATTATTTATGTGTAAAGGCATTTATGCCACTCTTAGCAGCATTAAACAGTATGTTAATGCACCTTTATATACTCATGGTATATGTCACTTCAGATGCAGCTTTTGGAAAATTTTTGCAGTGTAAAGGCAGCTTATGGTCTGAACTTTATTATGCTTTCATCATTACTGACGGGCTTTCTCTGTAGGTTATTCGTCGCAGCAGTGAGGCAGAGAAATTATTATGTCTGGTGAAGCAACGGCCTGGGCATCACTGTGCCAACACTGTCATTATTGTTGTCATACTGGCCTGGGAAGGTGTCCCTCGTGCTCTGGGAGATAAACTGTATCGAGAACTCACAGAAACAATCACCAAATACGGCAACGCCACCAGCCGCCGCTGTGGACTCAATGACGGGTGAGTTTCCACCACCACTCATTTTTCCTCTTCAAGAGATACAGTAATAAGGGGACATGGAATTACTGGGGAAAGAGGAGGGGATGGGATTGGGTTACTTGCAGGCCGGCACCACACCTTTGCTTAACTCTGTGGTGAGAACCGCAGCTCCAACCTACCCTACCGCTCTGCCACTGCAATTGTGCTCACATGATTTCATAAAGAACCTCTTATAAATGCAGTTTAATCACACACACTTGCAGTATGTGATCATGTAAAGGCAGAGTTCTCTTAAGATGTGGCTACAGCAAAAGGTCTCAAAGTATGTAATTATTATAATAGTTTATATTGACCACTAATTAAATGCATGGTGGGTTCCTTTTGCAGTCGAACCTGTGCATGCCAAGGGAAGGACCCAGATAAATGTGGCGCTTCCTTCTCTTTTGGCTGCTCCTGGAGTATGTACTTCAATGGATGCAAGTACGCTCGAAGCAAAACCCCTCGCAAGTTCAGACTGCAGGGAGAACACCCCAAAGAGGTTTGTTTAACTTAAAAGAAGTGGAGATTAAAATTAGAATGTTAATGGTGGTCATTTCTGAATGCACTTACCCTAGTCTGATGTAAAATTATACATGAAAATGAGTCAAGGTTCAAATATGTTGACTTATCAGTGTAACCATTCACTGCTATATTTATTTACAATGAATTACTACAAGTGGATGAACAGAAATATAAAACAAATGCATTTAACATTTTCTTGTTCAAATTTAATTGTCTATGCATGATAGCCCATATTAACTAATTTGCAATGTTTACATTTTTGTGCAGGAGGACTATCTCAGGGATAATTTCCAAAACTTGGCCACTCACGTGGCCCCTCTGTATAAGCAACTTGCTCCCCAGGCCTACAGTAACCAGGTTTGAATTATTAAAAGTGCATTACTACAAAAAATTCTGTCCTGACAGAACTGTGTCTTTTAGCCATATTAAAAGCAAACTGATTTTGTGGAAATTAGAATGTGTGAATTTGGACTTGTATGTTTGGTGGGGTTTCAGGTGATTAAAAACTTTGTTACATATTTACAATGAATTACATAGCAAGTGGATCAACAAAAAATGTGCTTAAGCAATAAATGAAATCTTTATGGCCTTTAAATTTTTTTTAGTTTTTATTTACACTAATTATATTTTATTTGCTCCTCAGTGTGTTAGTGAGAACATTGCTTCAGACTGTCGGCTAGGTTTGAAGGAAGGACGGCCATTTTCAGGAGTCACTGCATGCATGGATTTTTGTGCCCATGCTCACAAAGACCAGCATAACCTCCACAATGGCTGTACTGTGGTACGTTATTTACGAGTAGTGCATACATTTGTCAAATAATGTGTGATTCACTTCTAGAATTTATATTAGTGGTCTCAACATTATTTTGTACAATAGGCAGTAGAGAGATAGATAAACCATATGTTAGAATTGGCACAAGTGCTACAGTATTTACTTTAACCTTATATTTCTTTATATTGTTACACCCAGGTGTGCACTTTTACAAAAGAGGACAATCGCTCAGTGGGCACGATCCCAGATGATGAGCAGCTGCATGTGCTTCCGCTCTACAAGATCTCTCTAACCGACGAAAATGGTAGCGAGGAGAACCAGCGCCTAAAAATGCAAACAGGAGCCATTCAGGTGCTTGCTAACTTCCGTAGAGAGGTTAGGAAACTTCCAGAACCTGCTAAATCCTGTCGGCAGCGTCGCATGGAGGCCAAAAAGGCCGCTTCAGAGAAAAAGAACAAGAGACTGCAGCTTGCAGAAACCCCAGAGAAGACTATCAAGATGGAGACGCACCACACAGATTCACCCCACCCTCAGCAAGGCAATAAAGGTCAGTGGTTAAATCTCAGTTTGCTCAATCTCCATATGTACAAATACAACTAAACGTTAGGAGTTATTTTAATTGCAGGTTAAGGTAAAGGATTAGCCATTTAATTAACTGAGGTGGTGGCACATTGGCTTTAAGCTGCATTAGAGAGGAGCAATTTGGATATTGGGGTGCCAGAATTTAAATAGAATTTGCCATTAAAATAGAGGGTTTTGATTTTTTTACAAACAGTGGATTTTATTTGCAATAGTTTACATTTGAATAATGCGCTGACCTGAGCACTAAGCTTCTGAAACTGGCACTCAATAACTATGGACTTTAAGTTTATCATATATTTTACACGTAACTTTTTTTCTATTGTTTTTTTTTTCTTTTTTTTTCTAGCTATTCTAAAACAGGAGGTGAAGCCCACCATCAAAAAAGAGCCTGTTGACCGCTTCCAGCCCTTCAATGGTGCCATACATGGCTACCCAGCACTAGGGAACGGCAAGGCAACACCTGATCCCCACAGCATGAACAGTTCATTCTCCTACCCCTGTAACTATGCAAGAGGTCGCATCCCTACCAACAGCCAACCTCCTGCACTTAGCCCCATCAATGGCTTTCACCCCAACCTCCAGGCCATGCGATATGGATACTACAACTACCCTCCAAATGCACTTTTTCCTCCTGAGCTCTTGAGTTATGGTAATGGAGCCTGGGCAAAAGCTGGAGAACCCCCTGCCACATCTTTTGACCAGAAGCCAGATGTTCAGAGTCTCCAAGCCAAGATGGCACAGCCATATTCAAACCAATATGGGCAGACACAGCAACAAATGAGTGATTCATCCATTCAAGGCTACCCACACCCATCAGACTTTTCACAGTCGCCTGTTCCACACAGTCATACACCATCAGTGTCACTTGAGCAGACACACCACTCAACACCCATAATTAAGCAGGAGCCTATGGATGTGCCACTATATGATGGCAGATCAGATGGGCAAGGTCAGAGCTGCCCTAGCACTCCCAGTACCACATCAAAGCCTGAAGGCTGGCCTGGGCATAAGCCAAATGGCAGCCTAGTCTCTAAAGGCTGGGAAGGAAACCACAGGTCAAGTTCAGCTAATTCCCCCTTCACTTCAGATAAGCAGAGGCTCCACCAGCAACACAGACACCAACATGAACACCCCCAGTATGCACAGCAGCAACAGTGGAATTCCTATCCCCGCCCTAACACTCCAGTGTCATCCCCTGCCCCATCTCCCTCCCCATCCATAAAAGCAGGTCTTTCCCCTGCTCTCTCTCCACACCCGTCCACCCCAAGGCAGTGGGATAGCCCTGCCCCAAGTCCACAACCTAAGGCATGGGGTCCTTACGGTCCTATTGGTTATGGTGCTGGTGGTCTTAGGCAAGACAACCCTACTGGTGCTTTCCCTGACAAAATGCTATCACAGGCAGGTGAGAATTGTGGCTCTGCTCCTCTGGGACTGCAGGAGAAAGCCTGGAAATCTGGGGGTGGTTCTGCAGCAGGCAGCACACCGTCTCCGGCTCCTGAGGGTCGCTTGTTCCCTGATGCACTGCAGAGATCCAATGGGCAGGCATGCTGGGACAGTGAGGCAGAGGCCCAGAGTGAGCATGACCCTGAAGAGGAGGAGGTGTGGTCAGACAGCGAGCACAACTTTTTGGACCCTAACATTGGAGGAGTAGCAGTGGCCCCTGCTCATGGCTCTGTCTTGATTGAATGTGCCCGTCGGGAGCTTCATGCTACCACGCCACTTAAAAAGCCTGACCGTACCCACCCAAGCCGTATTTCCCTGGTCTTCTACCAGCACAAGAACCTTAACCAGCCCTGCCATGGCTTGGCTTTGTGGGAGGCCAAGATGAAACTCCTAGCCGAGCGAGCGCGGCAGCGGCAACAAGAAGCAGCTCTTTTGGGTCTCTCCCAAGATGAAATTAAGGCCTATGGGAAGAAGCGCAAGTGGGCGGCTGGATCAGTAAGCCCGTCCCCAGGACAGACCAAGGACAAACGAGATGGTGTGGTGACACGGATGGCACCCACACAGCATACCACCACCATAGTCAATGTTTCACCCTACCCGTCCACACACCTCACTGGCCCTTACAGTCGGTTTGTGTGAACACCCGTAGGCTGTTGCCCCCTGGAGCCAGATAAGGGAAAAGAAATAAGGATCATGAATCTTACTCCTTTACCATTAGTTTCCCTTCTTCTAGCTCTAACACCTCTCTCAGGTCACCACAAGGGAGGGAGAAAAAATGAAGGGGCACTTTTTTTCATTTACCTCAAATTTTGGCAGCAGTTTGGGAACACCCCAAACGGACATGCTGTCTATGGTGCTCTTGCTCTCTCCAACGTGGGAGGGATTTCCATAGCTACCCCTCCTTAAGTGAATTTGATGATCCTAATTATTATTGATCTATTATCAATATTATTACAATTGCTATTGTTACTGTCAACGTTGATATTACAGGTATTGTTATTATATTATAAAGATTCATATTTTTTATTTTAATTTTATTGTTTTTTCATCATCGTTTTTAATATTTTGATTTACCCCCTTTGACTAAGAGGGATGAAAAAAGGACATTCTCGCTTGTTTAATATGAACATGAGAACAAGCTAATCAGCATTTTTTTGTTGCGCTTTTCACCTTTTCCACCCATCAGCCTATCTATAAAAGAAGCGCCTTCACACCGTTGCGAGTCATATTTATGTGACTGCATTAAGGCAACTCTAGATTATCAGCTCCTAGCTGTAGTCACTGAACATGTGACCAAAATTAGAAAGAGAGGACCTGACAACAGCTTGGGCCTTTCTGTTTGGTGCCACTCAATGAAATCTGTAAAGTTTCTCATCCCTTCAAATGGTGCTTATTTTCTGTCTCAAGTGTCTCTAATTTTGCTCTCACAATATCGAGGCAGGTGCTGGACTTGGGTGCTCTTTAGCAGCAGATGTCAATCAAGTTCAGTTACAGGGACCTCTCAGTCCTGGTAATTGGCTCAACCTTCCATCATGTCATCTGATTGGTGCTGATTCATTTGCCTGTGGTGCAGTTTCATTGGCCATTCTTCACCTACCCATGTGGCATTTTTTAGACTAAGCTCTCAGAGGTGCTGGTAACCCTAGCAAAAATCCACCTTAATAAAAACAGCCCTTAAGAGCTACAGATAACCTACAATGGGTCTTAAGCTTGTGATTTTCGTATAGAATAAACAATCCATACTCCGCTCAAACAGAGAATTCTACACTCTAGCCATTTTTTAATTGGCTTGAAATTCTGCAATCTTTGCTTGGTTCATCCTAGATATGTTCAGACTTACTGATCTGCAGAGACTTAAAGCTTCAGTAGGTAAGAAAAAGTTCATTAAAATAATAACTTAGATGAGTATCTGAAGATATGTAACATTGTTTGATCTTGTCGGTTTCTGTCAGCAGAAGGGTAGAAGCTAGAGGAGAAATTACCTAACTGGTTCTCAATTGTCAATGATTGTTTTTTTGTTTTTTTTACTATAGGTTTCCCAACAAAACTGGCCTTTGTGAAACTAAACATGTCTTCCATGACCTGATTAATCTATAACTACCCATTTGTTATAATGATGTTAACCTAAGTTATTATTTTCTTGTTTTCATACCCACTGCTGGTTAAATCCACCAGCCTAATGGACAGAGCAGAGTTAGTAGAGTTAGTGCTACTATGAGAAATTTACACTCCTGTAAAGTGCCCCTCTTTTTATAAGCAATCCTCTTCTCTCTTTTTGGACTGAGAGGTTACCCAAAACTCAAATTCATGGTGCTGATTGGCAATGCATACAGTTTCAGCTGACCGTTGTTGCATAATGCATATGTTTGTCTGCTAGTGTGTGTTTGTGTGCACATGCATGGATTCAAAACACGCACACTGGTTAGAATGTATGTGTACCAGTGTGACTGCTTGTCCATGTGTGTGTCAGCTACATATAGGGAGCAAGCAGGGCTGCCGCTGGTTTACATAGGGCTGCAAGATGCTTAACACTCACAGAGGAGAGATCCTGGTGCTCACTAAGTGGTCCTAAAGCTCTTTACCTCATGTTGTACAGACACTGGTCCCAGTCACAACATGCTACAAATACATGGACGCTACAGACTGCAGGCTTGCTGCCTACATCCACATTCGTACCTACTTTTTTTTTTTTTTATTGTTATTTATTATATGATAATGATGATGATGATTGTTATTGTGATTGCTGTCATTTTATATATATATATTTTTTTTGGTTGGTTATTTTAGAGAAATTGTAAATATTGAAGAGAGGATTTTATAAAAGCACTTTTAATCTTGATTTTAATGGAGAAAAAAAATGAGAACGGATTATTGACAACTTGAAACCTAGTTTTTGTTTTAATGGAATTTTATTGGGAGAGATAGAAATGTAAATAGTTAAATATTTAGGTAAGATTATTTAACTGGTGAGGGATGATGGCCTAATCACGAATGAATTCTGAATTTTAAGTCTTCAGTTTTCTGTATGTCAAGTCGTCAACAGAGCACAAAGCATGATGCTTTGTTGGTCTACTCAAGATACTGCTGTCCTTTCTTTCGTGAGTACTGTATTTACACCAATACCTCTGTACTACCATTGTCACCGGCTTCCTTCCCCTGCATCTGATCTATCCAAACAAGTGCAAACTTGTTGATCAATTCTAACACAGTTTGCAACTCACATTGCTTTGAAAGGGAGTGCAAGTAAATCACTTTTATATGAAAATTGCCCATGGAACCGAAAAGAATATCGGGTGTAATATTGCCGTTGAACTCAGTTTCTAATGTGACCGCTTAAGAGTGTAATACTTCATTTTTATTTTATTAAATATCATGTGGGGTGAGTCTTACATAACTCTGCACTCACATTTATCTTGGTTGTTCTTGGAAATGTTGGACTTTACCCTGAAGTAAAAAAAAAAAAAAAAAAAAAAAATATATATATATATATATATATATATATATATATATATATATATATATATATATATATATATATATATATATATATATGTATGTTTCAAGATTGCCCTTGAAGCCTAGTTCAGTTTTACTCACCCTAAATGGCTTTTAACCATGGTGCTACCCCCTAAAGTTCACTGTGGAAATGACTCTTAGCAAAAACTGTTGCTATAGGCTCTTAAATTAATATGTGAACTCTGTTTGAGAGAATAGAAAACCTTTATGGTGCTGATCATTTTTAAATCTTTTTACAATTATTTCTAAGAGGTTTCTGATGTTCACAGTTAACAATAAAAAAAGCACTCCAACAGTTATCCTTTGTAGTCCTCACCCTAAATAATTGAAATGGTACTTGAAGTGCATGATGACAGGTAGAAGAATAGGTACTCATGCTGATGATGTGAATAGACTGTTAATGTAATATTCTGGTGCTACCTGAACTGCCCAGATATGCGTTTTCACCCATGTTGGACTTTTATAAATTTTTTCATTTTCTTGGTTATACACATACTTTTCTTTATTCACACCTACCTTTTGGGCATAGTCACACAAGCACATACAGATACACACACACACTACTCTCTGCCCCCTCTATCAGCACTCACTTGCGTTAAAGTATCTATTATGCCCAGTTTTAAACATAAAAAGGACAAAATGTGTAAACAAAAAGGGGGGTAAAAGAAAAAACTGGCAGCTACATTCCTTTATGAGTTAGAAGTTGTTCTTGGTTCTATTTTTCATGTTGAGTATGCAGTATGTAAAAAGTGTTATCTTTTGTTTGGTCTCTCTCCTTGTAGCTGTATGGTGTATTATGTGAATACAATAGTGTATGTGGTAAGATCCACAATACTGTTTTATGTTCTAAACTAAGAAAAAATAAAAATAAAAGAACTAAAGTGTGGAAACATTTATTATTTTAATAAACCTATTGACTATCAATGACTTCATAATGAGTTAATGTTGGTCACTAAAGATTACACTATATTTTGCAGGAAAACAGAAGAATAGTGCATTTATGTTGTACGTTATCAGAATTCCATCTTAAGACTAAACCAAGTATGTTAAATGATTAAACCAATATTATTGCTAAATTGTTTAAAGCACTGTCAGCCAACCAATAAAGATTAAATGCTACATTTCAACAAGTAGTACTATGCTACAAGCCAACACAATGGCAATCGAGTTCTGTGAGTGTGTGTGAGTACATTATCAAATCAAATCACTTTATTGTCACACAGCCATATACACAAGTGCAATGGTGTGTGAAATTCTTGGGTGCAGTTCCGATCAACATAGCAGTCGTGACAGTGATGAGACATATACCAATTTACAATAACATCAGATTAACACAACACAATTTAAACATCTGATATACATATAATTACACTCAACAATATACAAATAATAACATACACTGTACAGTATACAATATAGATACACATTATTCAATAAAAATAAAAAAATATATAAAAAAGTATATATAGTATATATAGAATGTACAGTATTGTACTGTACTGACATTCAGCTGTCGGTTGATAGTCAGTTATTAAGAGAGAATATAATATAATAATATAATTTATGACAGTCCGGTGTGAGATATAAGAGTAAGGGTAATAAAGTGCAGTGATGATGTATTTGATCGTGGGAGATCAAGAGTTCAGAAGTCTGATTGCTTGGGGGAAGAAGCTATCATGGAGTCGGCTGGTGCGGGTCCTGATGTTGCGATACCGCCTACCTGATGGTAGCAGTGAGAACAGCCCATGGCTCGGGTGACTGGAGTCTCTGATGATCCTCCGAGCTTTTTTCGCACACCGCCTTGTATATATTTCCCGGAGGGAGGGAAGCTCACCTCCGATGATGTGTCTGGCAGTTCGCACCACCCTTTGCAGTGCTTTGCGGTTGTGGGCGGTGCTATTGCCATACCAGGCGGAGATGCAGCCAGTCAGGATGCTCTCTACAGTGCAGGTGTAGAACCGTGTGAGGATGTGGCGGTTCATTCCAAACTTCCTCAGCTGTCTCAGGAAGAAGAGGCGCTGATGAGCCTTCTTCATAACGACTTCAGTGTGGATGGAGCATGTGAGTTCCTCAGTGATGTGGACACCCAGGAACTTGAATCTGCTGACTCTCTCCACTGGTGCTCCATTGATGGTGATGGACTGTGTTCTCTGTCTTTTCTCCTAAAGTCCACCACAAGCTCCTTTGTCTTACTGACGTTGAGGGAGAGGTTGTGCTCCTGACACCAGTGTGTCAGAGTGTGCACCTCCTCTCTGTAGGCTGTTTCATCATTGTCAGTGATCAGACCTACCACCGTCGTGTCATCAGCAAACTTAATGATGGCACTGGAGCTATGTGTTGCCACACAGTCATGTGTGTACAAGGAATACAGTAGTGGGCTGAGAACACAGCCCTGCGGGGCTCCAGTGTTGAGGGTCAGTGACGAGGAGATGTTGCTGCCTATTCTAACCACCTGGCGTCTGCTTGACAGGAAGTCCAGGATCCAGCTGCACAGCGAGCTGTTTAAGCCCAGAGCCCGGAGTTTCTCATCTAGCTTGGAGGGCACTATGGTGTTGAATGCTGAGCTGTAGTCTACAAACAGCATTCTCACATAAGTGTTCTTTTTTTCCAGGTGGGAGAGAGCAGTGTGTATTGTAGGTGCAATGGCATCATCAGTGGAGCGGTTGTTGCGGTAAGCAAACTGCAATGGGTCCAGTGATGGAGGCAGCACAGAGCAGATATAGTCTCTGATTAGTCTCTCAAAGCATTTGCTGATGATGGGGGTCAGAGCAACAAGACGCCAGTCATTTAAACAAGTTATTATTTTTATTCATTACTGAATCATACAGTGTTCTTGGGAGATATTAATGGACTAATGGAAGCAGCACTCATTTGGGTAGCAGTTAGTAGTAATAATGAAATTACCACTAATCATCAACAGTTAATGGGCTCTATTTCCTATAAAACACATGAAAAAATATTATTCATATATTGTTAAAAGAACATGGGGGCTGTAACTAGGACTTGGTAAAAATACCTATTTTCCGACGCATCGCGATCTTCATTTGAACGATCTCAGTTCTTAAGATCGAGAAAATTATGCGCTTTGTGACTAAAAATGTCTGTGATTACCCACTGGCTGGTAAATGTTCAAATTTCATATATACATCGATTTGTACAATTTTAAAAGCAGAAATCTGAGGTCACGTGGCACCATGCAAGAAACAGACGTGTGAGCGACGAGCTCTGTGCACTTTGCTAAATTTTTAATTATTTTCATGTTATAATCTGGTGATTTTTGATACACCCAGTTACTCAATTGCTCTTTGATGCAAAACATGGCAAAGAAGTCAAAATCCTCGGGCTCTGGAGACATTAAAAGACACTTACGTGTTCAGGATGAAAGCCCCAACAGGCCTACAGACCGGGGACTTGATTTGGATGGCGCGGCGGGAGAAGGAATTCAGTGTCAGTTGTCCAACATGTCGGTGATGTTGACGAAGATTCTTGCTGACTTGGAGGATCTCGCTGTAATACGTCGATCGATTACGGCAATGGAAATAAAATTCTCTGAGTTAGTTACAAGAGTGACTGATGTTGAGAGACGAATCGATTGTCTGGAATCTTCAGAGAGGGAATTAACCGCTAATCTGCCCATGACCAAAGTTGATTTGGAACTTCTCCTTGAAAAGCTTGAAGATCTTGAGAATAGAAGCCGCAGGAATAACGTTCGAATTGTTGGAATTCCTGAGCATGAGGAGGGCAGAGATATGGTGAAATTCCTAGATGAGCTTTTCCCGAGTCTGCTTGACATAACAGGCCACAAGCTGGAAATCGAGCGAGCTCACAGAGTCCCAGCTCACAGATTTGCTGAGGGAGACAGACCCTGACCGATTCTGGTAAGATTTCTGAGATCATCCGATAAAGATCTTGTGTTGCGTCAGGCGAGGAGCAAAGGGAAGCTTTCTTGGAAGAACCATAGTGTTTTCTTGTTCCCGGACTTTGCGAGTTCGACAAGAGAGAAACGAGATCAGTTCAAGGAAAGTAAGAAACTCTTACATCGGCGAAAGATCTCATTTGCTCTGATGTTTCTGGCCAAACTGAGAATATAAACGAAGGTTGGTCGCAAAATATTTACATGTCCCAATCAGGCAATGTCTTTTACTGAATCAATGGGTGAGTAAACCATTGAGTGTTTTTCATGCGAGTGGGTCGACTTGCTGTACTTACTCTTGAGGAAGCTGGGGGACATTTTGGTTTATTTTTTCTTTTTGCGTTTGCTCCGCCGAGCGGCTGGAGCTTGTTTTGTGAATGACACTTTTCCTTAAAGAAACTTTTGCATTGATGAAAGATTACTTTTGCATTGAAGTTCCCGGCCAGTTTGAGAGTGGACACTACAGATGACCGCAAAATATCTACATGCTCACACAAAGGATGCCGGTTTTGTTTCTTTTTGTATTGGTTCCGCCTAGCGGCTGGAGCTTATTCTTTTGAATAACACTCCTTTGGAACAGCTGTGGATTAATCTGTTTGTTCTTCGTGCTTATTCCTCCTGCTGGCTGTAGTTTTTGTTGAGTTTTTTCACTGAACGTTCATTTGTCTGTCCGAGGAATCTGAACAGTTTTATATCAGCTGGAATTTGTTTTGTGGAAGATCACACCTTTGAGACAGTTCTGTGAATGAATCTACACATTCTTTGTGTTCATTCTTCCTATTGACTGGGGTTCATTTTACAAAGTATTTTCTGTTATGTAATTCTGCCTCACAAATTTGTGAGGCAAAATTGAGCAATCCGATGGCAAAGCTGTCGTGGGGGCTCATGGGCGTTCATGGACTCTGAGTTTAGAGGGATTGTCGCCGGTTGGCGCTTTCGTGCGTGGGGTTAATGCGCACGTTTTTCTTTTTTCTGTTTGTTTTGTTCGGGGGGAAGTTCGGGGTTTGATTGTTATACTAATAGGTAATGTGGTCTGTATAATTTTGTTTTTGACACACAATTTATTTTTTCTACTATATCAAAATGACAGATGTTAAGATGAGTGTACTATCTCTCTCCACATGGAATGTAAATGGGTTGGGGCACCCCATAAAAAGAAGGAAGGTTATTACTTTTCTTAAACGTAAGAAATATGATATAGTGTTTCTTCAAGAAACACATCTCTCCCCGCAGGAAGCTGAAAAATTTGGGAAGATATGGGGTGGACAGGTTTTTTTTTAGTGCTGGCTCAAGTAAGAGCAAGGGAGTCATTAGATTGGTAAATAAACATTTACAATTCAAATGTCTCAGACTAAAGATAAATTAGGGAGAGTCATTATTGTTTTTGCTTAAATTCAGGGGCAAAGGTTGATTTTGGCTAATATTTACGCACCTAACGCTGATGATCAGGACTTTTTTATAGATCTTGAAGGGATGTTGCAAACCGTTGGCACCCCTCATGATATAATATTGTGAGGAGACTTTAATCTTTTGATGGACTCAATCCTTGATCACAGTGAAGCAAAAGTGTGTAAACCCCCTTGAGCAACATTGACGCTTCACAGGATGTGTAAAAATCTTGGTCTTATGGATATTTGGAGACTTTTGAACCCATCTGGTAGGGACTATACATTTTTTTCATCAGTCCATAAGATTTATTCTAGAATAGATTTTTTTTTATTTTTATATCTAAACCCCTCATTTCATCTGTTGTGGACTGCTCAAATGGAAACGTTTTAGTCTCAGATCACGCCTTGGTGAGTTTAGAGGTGATGCCACATATAGAGAAAAAGAAATCATATAGTTGGCATCTTAATGTATCCCTTTTGCAAAATCCTCATTTCCAACCAATGTTAAAGACAGAAATCAGTGTTTATATGGAGACCAACTGGTCCTCAGTATCCTCTGTGTGCGTGGCTTGGGAGGCACTTAAGGTGGTTCTTAGGGGCCGGATCATACAGTATGCCTCATTCATCAAAAAATCCAAAGCACGAGAACTCGTGGAGTTGGAAGGAAATATTAAAAGTGCAGAGGCAGAGCTGAAGCGCTGTATGTCAGCTGATGGCCTCAGAGAATTGACCCGATTGAAATATAGATATAATACTATTTTGTTGCGGAAAGTGGAGTTTTGGTTATTCAGGGCAAAACAGTCATACTTAGAGTCAGATGACAAAGCAGGAAAACTTTTGGCTAGATATATAAAGCAGAAAGAGTCTTTTTCTACCATTCCCTCAGTGAAATCTGCTGGTGGTGAAATATTTACCTTGGCCATTGATATTAATAATGCCTTTATATAATTCTATACTGATCTTTATGATTCCACATCTTCGTGTACTGATGAAGATATAAGAAACTTTGTGGAACCATTAGATCTTCCTAAACTGACGATTGAGCAAAAAAACTCTCTTGATTCTGAGATAACCTTGGAGGAGCTTGACGAGGTAATTAAGTCCCTACCTACTGGCAAGGCTCAGGGGCCAGATGGTTTTGCCGCAGAATTTTTTAGATCTTATGCTACAGAACTGGCTCCACTTTTGTTAGAAGTTTATACTGAATCATTAAAGAATGGAAAGCTTCCTCCAACAATGACAAGCCCGGATCAGTCTGATTCTTAAAAAGGACAAAGATCCAAGCGAGTGTAAAAGTTACCATCCAATCTCCCTGATCCAACTAGATGTAAAAATATTGTCAAAAATGTTGGCTAACCGATTAAGGTTATGACATCTCTTATACATATAGATCAGGTGGGATTTATTCGGGGCCGCAGCTCTTCTGATAACATCAGGCGTCTCATCAATATCATGTGGTCAGTAGCGAATGATCAATCTCCGATCGCTGCCATCTCACTTGACGCCGAAAAGGCGTTTGATATGGTAGAATGGGATTATCTTTTTAAGATTTTGGAAATGTATGGGTTTGGGAGTACATTTATTGGTTGGATTAAGTTACTATAGACACCCTGTAGCAGCGGTACAAACAAATGGATTAATTTCAGATTATTTTACTCTGAATAGGGGCACTCGGCAGGGCTGCCCTCTTTCCCCATTATTGTTCTGTCTTGCCCTGGAACCATTAGCAGCCACGATAAGAAAGGAGTATGATTTTCCAGGGGTGGTTGCGGGAGGTGTGGCCCATGATCTTCTGCTTAACGCAGATTATATTTTATTATTTGTCTCTGAACCTACTAGATCTATGCCTTGCCTCCACAGAATTATTAATTCCTTTTCCAAGTTCTCAGGATACAAAGTCAATTGGTCTAAATCCGAAGCTTTGGCTCGGACAGCGTGCTGTCCAGTAACGGCTTTCCAGCCGGGTGCCTTCCAATGGCCCAAAAAGGGCATTAAGTATTTGGGGATTTTTTCCCAGCAAATTTATCTGATTTAGTTAGTGTTAATTTTGACCCTTTAATAAAAAGTTTTTCGAGCGATGTGGTCAGGTGGGCTTCATTACATTTATCGATGACTGGGAAGGTTAATGTTATTAAAATGAATTGTATTCCAAAATTCAACTACCTGCTACAGTCTCTCCCTGTAGATGTCCCCCTCTCTTATTTCAAGCAATTTGATAGCATAGCAAAGTCCTTTATTTGGAATGGTAAGCGCCCCAGGTTAAATTTCAATAAGTTACATAGGCCGATTGACAATGGTGGGTTAGGCCTACCCAAGATTTTGTTTTATTATTATGCATTTGGTCTGAGACATTTGGCTCATTGGTCGCTTCCACCTGAGAGAGCCCCTCCCTGGTTTTGTATTGAAAAGGAAGTTCTTGCCCCTATCTCGCCACTACAAAGCCTTTCGATCAAACTAGCCGGAGAGGTTAAGTCGCACCCCGTAATTTTGCATTTGCACTCGATATGGACAAAAGTGTCCAGAGTGTTTAATTCGGATATTTATTTAAACGCAGCCTAGAGCATATGGCTGAACCATAAACTATGTATTAATAAGTCCCCTTTCTGTTGGTCAGATTGGATTGTGAGGGGGGTTAATGCACTCGGTGACCTATATGAGGGTGGAGTATTGAGACCTTTTGAAAATTTGGTTCAACATTTTGGCATTCCCAGATCTCAGTTTTATAAGTATTTACAGCTTCGCCACCTACTCTGCACTGTTTTTGGGAGTGGCTCGCACCCCCCTAAAGCGGCGGATACTCTGGGAGTGGTGATTGCTGCTTTTGGGAAGGGTCATGAAGCATCGGTGTCTGGGGGACGGAATGTTGAATTCTCTCAAAAGATTATGGGAGAAAGATCTAAACTTGACATTGGGGGAGGGGGTGTGGGCTAGGATCCTAAAAAACCTTAAGTCTGCATCTAGAGATGCAAGGGTGTGTCTGATGCAATTTAATATTTTGCATCGATTTTATTGGACCCCCTCTAGATTGTATAGGCTTGGTCTTAAAGACACTCCCACCTGCTGGCGATGCCAATCAGAAGACGGGGACACAACCCGTGTTTTTTGGGGATGTGTTGGGATCCAGGAGTTTTGGTTGAGGGTTCAGAGCTTTGTGTGTGATGTAGTGGACACTCAATTTTCGTTTTGCCCCAGACTGTGTATTTTGGGTGATGGGGCGGTCCTGAATGTAATTGATAAATATATAAAAAGCTGGGTCCTAAACAGCGTGATGATTGGTAGACAGGTAATTCTCAGGGGATGGAAGTCAACTGATGCGCCCTCATTTCATGAGTGGTCTACCGAGATGGGAAGGGTAGCAGCATTTGAGGAGATGGCATGTTGAAGGCTAGGCAACCTGGATTTGTACATCAGGAAATGGGGCAGCTATTTAGCCTTTTTGTAAGGCTCTCGGGGAGGGGCAGTGGAGAGAGACTAGTGTTTTTGTGTGTTTTTTTATTTTATTTATTTTTTTATGTTTCTAAAAATGTTCTGCTGTTTTATTGTCTATATGTGTGTCTTTGTCAGTTGGCTTTTGACCACTGGGGTGCTCGTTTGTGTCCGGTGGGGGGGGGTTAATGTTTGGGGGGAAAAGTTGTGATTTCATGTGGTTTGATTATGCATTTTTTGTCTATTTGATTTGCTGCATGGAATCAATAAAAATTGTTAATAAATTTGTTTTTAAAAAAAACAAGAAATCTAACCAATATAATGAAAAACTAATGGTAAAATATAATTGGTAAAATTTATATATTTTTGTAATGTACCTATTTAGAAGGTCCCCTGTATAATTAACAGCATTAACTGAGAGGTAATTTCATATGTAAGCAAAATGTAAATCATACTGTATATATAAATATACCTATATGAATCAATATCGAATCAAATCGAAATCGAAGCTTGTGAATCAGAATTCAGAATCTAATCTAATCGAGAAATCTGTATTAATACCCAACCTAGCTATAACACTTGGAAAGTAAATAAGCACACTGCAAAGAAATAATATTCAAAGATACTGAAAAATCTTACAATTCTTATATTATCATAAATATAAACTCAGCAAAAAAGAAACGTCCTCTCACTTTCAACTGCTTTTATTTACTGCAAACTTAACATGTGTAAATATTTGTATGAACATAAAAAGATTCAACAACTAAGAAACTGAACAAGTTTCACAGACATGTGACTAACAGAAATGGAATAATGTGTCCCTGAACAAAGTGGGGGTCAATAACAAAAGTAACAGTCAGTATCTGGTGTGGCCACCAGCTGCATTAAGTAATGTAGTGCATCTCCTCCTCATGGACTGCACCAGATTTGACAGTTCTTGCTGTGAGATGTTACCCCACTCTTCCACCAAGGCACTTGCAAGTTCCTGGACATTTCTGGGGGGAATGGCCCTAGCCCTCACCCTCTGATCCATCAGGTCCCAGACCCATTGAGCATGGGATTGAGATCCGGGCTCTTCGCTGGCCATGGCAGAACACTGACATTCCTGTCTTGTAGGAAATCACACACAGAACGAGCAGTATAGCTGGTGGCATTGTCATGCTGGAGGGTCACATCAAGATGAGCCTGCAGGAAGGGTGCCACATGAGGGAGGAAGATGTCTTCCCTGTTACGCACAGTGTTGAGATTGCCTGCAATGACAACAAGCTCAGTCCGATGATGCTGTGACACACCGCCCCAGACCACGACGGACCCTCCACCTCCAAATCGATTCCACTCCAGAGTACAGGCCTCGGTGTAACGCTCACTCCTTCGACGATAAACGCAAGTCCGACCATCACCCTTGGTGAGACAAAACCGTGACTCGTCAGTAAAGAGCACTTTTTGCCAGTCCTGTCTGGTCCAGCGAAGGTGGGTTTGTGGCCATAGGCGACACTGTTGCCGGTGATGTCTGGTAAGGGCCTGCCTTACAACAGGCCTACAAGCCCTCAGTCCAGCCTCTCTCAGCCTATTGCGGACAGTCTGAGCACTGATGGAGGGATTGTGCGTTCCTGGTGTAACTCGGGCAGTTGTTGTTGCCGCCATCCTGTACCTGTCCCACAGGTGTGATATTCGGATGTACTGATCCTGCGCAGGTGTTGATACACGTGGTCTGCCACTGCGAGGACGATCAGCTGTCCTTCCTGTCTCCCTGTAGTGCTGTCTTAGGCGTCTCACAGTACGGACATTGCAATTTATTGCCCTGGCCGCATCTGCAGTCCTCATACCTCCATGCAGCATGTCTAAGGCACGTTCACGCAGATAAGCAGGGACCCTAGGCATCTTTCTTTTGGTGTTTTTCAGAGTCAGTAGAAAGGTCTCTTTAGTGTCCTAAGTTTTTATAACTGTGACCTTAATTGCCTACCGTCTATAAGCTGTTAGTGTCTTAATGACCGTTCCACAGGTACATGTTCATTAATTGTTTATGGTTCATTGAACAAGCATGGAAAACGTTGTTTAAACCCTTTACAATAAAGATCTGTAAAGTTATTTGGATTTTTACAAAATTATCTTTAAAATACAGTGTCCTGAAAAAGGGACGTTTCTTTTTTTGCTGAGTTTAGTTACACTTGCTCTCAGTGTAGAAGCCATAATAGACTACAATGTTAGCATCTGTCAATCATATTAGCTTTTACTTACAGCCAGGCTAGAGATAAATAGATGATAGACCACGAAAGAAAAATATTAGACAAAAACTCACTTTCATACCTTGAATTCAGTATTTTCTGTGAAGATTTCTCTCAAGGAAAGAAGTTTTTTCCTCAAGTACAGCTGTGAGCTCTACTGTGCATGTGCAGAGTACGTTTTTTTTCTAGGTATTTTTTTTATTTTTATCAAATTACAGTTTTCATAATCACGTGTTTTAGATTAGCCCATTGTTCCCATATACTGTATTTTAAATACTATTAAATTATTAACTAAATTTGAATTATATAAAATGAGAACAAGAAGTTAAAGGTGATGTAAGCTGTTTTAGCTGTTCTAGAATTTACACAAGCTGTCAAACTGGGCCATTGGATTAGCCACACCCCTTTTTCCAGAACCCCCCCAACTCCAAAGATACCAAATGAGCTTTATTGAGACCAATATGAAACGGCTGTCAAAAACAACAGCAGCAAAATAGCGCCCTCAACTGACAACTGTTATGAGCTATAAGGGATAAAAATGGCACTATGCCTCAATAATTCGCTGCAACTACAATATGAGAACGTGCAAAATGATTGACAGACAGAAAGTGTCATTGTCCGCAGGCCATGGACACATTTTTGTTAACAGTTGTTGTGCCAAATTTTGATTCCCTGCCAGAATGCGACTGCCCCTTGTGTACACGCGCATCACACAGTTGATACACTGGCGCTGCGAGCTTGAGTGCTATCCTGTTTACTGTAGCTGTTCATAAGTGATCTTTTTCCACACAGCTAGCACCAAGAAAGCATAAAATGAACATGGAAGTGTTGTCCAAGCATACATTAGTAAGTAGATATTAAATTAGTTCGCATAAAGAATGCACAAATTTAGCAGATCGATTCAACTTCCAAGGCTTCAATAGCGTAAGGAATGAAAGAAAGTTTACTAATTTTTCTTTGATTTTACCTTTTGCCAAAGCAAAGCTGTTTTAATGTCCCATTGAAATAAAACTTGAGTTTAACGATCCAAGACTGTGGTGATGTGACATTTGTGCTGTTTATATTTCTTATTAATTCACGAGGTATGTAATTTATTCACTTACTGAACATATTAATTTTATTAACAAAAAATAAAAAGATTTTAAAAAAAAATCTGTGTATATATAGACAGATACATAGACAGAAAGTTTCATAAGAGTTTAGAAACATATTAGACAAAATGTAAGAAAATGTAAAAGAGGCAATTAAATGTTTGCAGTGTAACAATAGACCTGTAGATGGAATACTCTCACTTTATAGTTGAGAGAGTTGTGTCAGTGTATCATTTCATCTAAAAAAAAAAAAAAAAGGAAATAAACCAAATTATTAACTTGTTGATGTGCATGAACTGATGTCACTTTGCTTAAATTAGTTCACATATACTATATAGTCTATCAAAAAAAGAGTTAATAATGTTGACATATTATAAAGATGTATAATTTGTCAACATTATGAACAGTTTTGAACAGCACACTAGATGGTAAATGTGAACTAATATAAGCAAAGTAAAGTCAAACCCATGGGTGGGGTCAATGAGCATCAACAGGTTAAACTCACATAAGTTTTAAAATAGATTTATTATTTACCCTTAAAAGGGTTAAGAACATAAAGATTCCTCAAAATGTTATTATTATTATTATTATTATTATTATTATTATTATTATTCAATTAATTTTCCAACAACTTACGGCCCAAAACACATGGTCATTTTTTTCTTCCAAACATTTTGTCAATTTTATAGCTTGTAAAAGTAATAAAAATAACATTGGAAAGACATCTGCCTCGAGGTCAGCTGCTGATTTAAACACTCCTGCCATGTTATTTAAGGAGATAAAGATTGAGTTGATGCGAGTTTTTATACAAAGTCACATTATTTCAGTATGTGCTGGGACCCCCTTTTCAATAACTTTTGGAGAAATGTCACAGACACCACATTTTTGCTGGCCGCATTTCTTGTTATGGAGGCTGTGTCCTCACGAGCATTTGACTGTAGCTTCAACAGAATGGGTTTAACGGGGGGAATATAATTTCAGCAATGTCCTTATTACACCTGCCAAAAATGTATTCCCCTCTCGATCTCAGGATTACAAGGCCACAGAGACATCATAATATTGCTGGTCAGAGACATCACAATATTGCTGGTCACATTTCTAGCTATGGAGGCTGTGCCCTCAAAAGCATTTGACTGGCTTCAATAGGATGGATTTACCAGAGGGGAATATCATTTCTGCATTGTCATTATTACACCTGTCGAAATTGTATTCCCCTCTTGATCTCAGGATAGTAAGGACACAGAGTCATCACATTTATGCTGTTCACATGTCTTGCTATGGAGGCTGTGTCCACACATGCATTTGTGGAGAGAGATAGTACACTCATATTAACATTTTGGTATAACAGAAAAAATAAATTGTGTGCCAATAACAAAATTATGAAGACCACATTTCAACATTACTGCAACCGTAAAACCCCGAACTTCCCCCCGAACAAAACAAACAGAAAAAAGAAAAACATGCGCATTAACCCCGCGCACGTAAGTGCCAACCGGCGTCAATCCCTTTTAACTCAAAGAGCCCCCGTGACAACTTTGCCATTGGATTGCTCAATTTTGCCTCACAAATTTGTAAGGCAAATTACATAACATCATATATTTTGTAAAACAAACCCCAGCCAATAGGCAGAATAAACACAGAGAATGTGTAGACTCATTCACAGAACTGTCTCGAAGGTGTGTTCCTTCACAAAACAAATTCCAGCCGATATAAATCCGTTCAGTTTCCTCGGTCAGACAAACTAATCTTCAGTGAGCCAGCTGATGAGTGCAGCAGATGACGTAACCATTCCAATGTCTCACGAAAATACTCCACAAATCACACTCCAGCCAACAGGAGGCATAAGCACAAGGAACTGACAGATTCATCCATAACTGTCCCGAAGTAGTGTTATTTAACAAAACAAGCTCCAACCGCTAGACGGAACCAGCACAAAAGGAAACGTAACACGCATCCCGGTTCCTTGGATGGTCAAGTGTCAATTCACTCGGAGGCCGCATAAAAGTATATCCCATGACTTGCACAGTCCGCCAACTTTATAAAAGACATCCTTTGTGTGGGCATGTAGATATTTTACGGTTGTCCGTAGTGTCTATTCTTAATCTGGCCGGGAACTTCATTGTAAAAGTGATCTTCCGTCAATGCAAAAGTTTCTTTAAGGAAAAGTGTTAATCCACAAAACAAACTCCAGCCGCTCGGCGGAGCCAACGCAAAAAGAAACAAAAATGGTGCCCAGCTTCCTCTGAAAGCCAGAGTATGTAAAATGAGTCAATCCACTCACAGGAGAAACACCCAATGGTTACTCACCCATTGTTTCTATAAAAGACATTGCCTGATTGGGACATGTAAATACTTTGCAGCCATCCTTGGTGTTTATTCTCAGTTTGGCAGGGAACATCAGAGCAAAAGTTATCTTCCGCTGACGTAAGAGTTTCTTGCATTCCTTGAACCGATCGCGTTTCACTCTTGTCGAGTTCGCAAAGTCCGGAAACAAGAAAATATTGTGAATATTCCAAAAAAGCTTTCCTTTGCTCCTCGCCTGGCGCAACTCGAGATCTTTATCGGATGATCTAAAAAATTTGGTCAGGATTGATCGGGGCCTGTCTCCCTCAGCAGATCTGTGAGCCAGGACTCTGTGAGCTTGCTCGATTTCCAGTTTATGGCCTGTTATGTCGAGCAGACTCGGGAAAAGCTTGTCTAGGAATTTCACCATATCTCTGCCCTCCTCATGCTCAGGAATTCCCACAATTCGAACGTTATTCCTGCGGCTTCTATTCTCAAAATCTTCAAGCTTTTCAAGATCACGTTCCAAATCAACTTTGGTCGCGGGCAGATTAGCGGCTAATTCCCTCTCTGATGACTCCAAATAATCAATTCGTCTCTCAATATCTGTCACTCTTGTGACTAACTCAGATCATTTTTTTTTCCATCGCCGTAATCGATCGACGTATTACAGCGAGATCCTCCAAGTCCGCAAGTACCTTCGTCGATATCACCGACATGTTGGACAGTTGATGCTGGATTTCTTCTCCCGCTGCGCCATCCAAATTGAGTCCCCGGTCCACAGGCCTGTCTGGGCTTTCATCTTGAACCCGTAAGTGTCTTTTAATATCTCCAGAGCCCGATGATTTTGACTTCTTTGACATGTTTACCTCAAACAGCTAATGTGTAACTGGGTGTATCAAATTTCACCGGATTATATCATGAAAATAATTTAAAAAAATTAGCAAAGTGCGCAGAGCTGTCTCTCACACGTTTGCCCTTCGCATGGCGTCACGTGGCGCCAATTTTGGCAATCTTATTATTACACCTGCCGAAAATGTATTCCCCTCTCGATCTCAGGATTGTAAGGACACAGAGGCATCACATTTGTGCTGGTGACATTTATAGCTATGGAGGATGTGTCCTCAAAAGCATTTGACTGTAGCTTTAATAGGATGGATTTACCAGAGGGGAATATAATTTTGGCAAAGTCGTTATTACACCTGCCGAAAATATATTCTGATGAAAAGCAAGGTTTTATGTTGTGTTTAAGTTGAACATTAAAGTCTACATGTATTGTTCACTCCAGTTCCTGCTTCCTCCTCAGTAGGGAAGGCAGAGGCTTGTCTGCCACCATCACCAACATAAATGTGCTGTCTCTGTGGCCTTGTAATCCTGATATTGGGAGGGGAATACATTTTCGACAGATGTAATAATAACATTGCCAAAATGATATTCCCCTCTGGTAAACCCATCCTATTGAAGTTACAGTCAAATACTTTTGAGGGCACAGCCTCCATAGGAAGATATGTCACCAGCATAAATGTGTTGTCTCTGTGCCCTTGTAATCCTGAGATTGGGAGGGGAATACATTTTCGGCAGATGTAATAATAACATTGCCAAAATGATATTCCCCTCTTGTAACCCATCCTATTGAAGTTACAGTCAAATACTTTTGAGGGCACAGCCTCCATAGGATATGTCACCAACATAAATGTTATGTTTCTGTGGCCTTGTAATCCTGAGAATGAGAGGGGAATACATTTTTGGCAGGTGTAATAAAAACATCCATCCTATTAAAGCTACAGTCAAATGCTTTTGAGGACACAGCCTCCATAGGATGATACAGTGCATTCAGAAAGTATTCAGACCCCTTCATTTTTTCATATTTTTTTATGATGCAGCCTTATGTTAAAATGCTTTAAATTATTAAATTTTTTCACATCAGTCTGCACTCCATACCCTATAAAGACAAACCAAAAAGCAGATTTTTGATAACTTTGCATTAATATAAAAAAATAAAAATAAAAATAAAACTGAAATATCAAATTTACATAAATATTCAAACACTTTGCTATGATACTTGAAATTTTGTTCAGGTGCATCCCATTTCTCTGGATCATCTTAGAGATGTTTCTACACTTTGATTGGAGTCCACCTGTGGCAAATTCAATTGATTGGACATGATTTGGAAACTCACACACTTGTCTATATACGGTCTCACAGCTGAAAATGCATATCAGAGCAAAAACCAAGCCATGAGGTCAAAGGAACTGCCTGCAGAGCTCAGAGACAGGATTGTGTTGAGGCACAGATCTGGGGAAAGCTAAAAAAAAAAAAAAAAACAATTGGCTGCATTGAAGGTTCCCAAGAACACAGTGGCCTACATAATTCTTCAATGGAAGAAGTTTGGAACAACCAGGACTCTTCCTAAAGCTGGCCACCAGGCCAAATTGAGCAATTCGGGGAGAAGGGCCTTGGTAAGAGAAGAGACCTAGAACCCAATGGTCACTCTGGTTGAGCTCCAGAGATCATGTGTGGAGATATGAGAAACTTGCAAAAGGACAACCATCAGTGCAGCACTCCAACGATCTGGGCTTTATGGCAGAGTGGCCCGACAAAATATTTTAAGGGCACAGCCTTCTTAGCTATAAATGTCACCATCACATGTGATGTGTCTGTGAAATTTCTCCAAAAGTTATTGAAAGAAGGTAATGTGACTGTATAAAAATGATGGCATCAATTCAACAATCTTTATCTCTTTAAATAACATGGCAGCAATTTTTGAGTCAGCAGCTGACCTCGAGGCAGATGTCTTTTCAATGTTATTTTTATTACTTTGACAAGCTGTAAAATTGACAAAATTTTGGGAAGAAAAACACGAGCATGTGTTTTGGGCCGTAAGGTGTTGGAAAATGAATTGCTTAATAATAATAATAATAATAATAATAATAATAATAACAACAACAACATTCTGAGGTATCTTTATGTTCGTGGTCTTTTAAGAGTAAATAATAGATCATTTTAAACTGAAGTGAGTTTAATAATGTGGTTTATTTTTTTATTTTATAGATGTAATGATACACTGATATACAACTCTCACAACTATAAACAAAGTGAAATTATGCCATCTACAGGCCTACTCTTATGAAACTTTCTGTCTGTCTAATGTCTATGTATCTTTCTATATACACAGATTTTTTTTTTTTAATGTTTATTTTTTTTTTTTATTAATGATATCCATATGTTCAGTAAGTGAATAAATGACACAACACGTGAATTAATAAATATCAACAGCAAAAACGTCACATCACCACAGTCCTGGATCGTTAAACTCAAGTTTTATTTCAAAGGGACATTAAACAGCTTTGCTTTGGCAAAACGTAAAATCAAAGAGGAATGAGTCAACTTTCCTTCATTCTTAACGCTGTCGAAGCCTAGGTTCTGTTTCTGTCTAAGTTGAATCGATCTGCTAAATTTGTGCATAATTTATGTGAACTAGTTTAATATCTATTTATTAACGTATGCTTGAACAACACTTCCATGTTCATTTTATGCTTTCTTGGTGCTAACTGTGTGGAAAAAGATCACTTATGAACAGCTACAGTAAACACGATAGCACTCAAGCTCGCAGCGCCAGTGTATCATCTGTGTGATGCGCGTGCACGCGAGGGGCAGTCGCATTCTGGCAGGGAATCAAAATTCGGCACAACACCGTTTACAGAGTCTAGAGCTGTTGTCCCAGGTGAGCTATTTCATGACACTTATTTCATTAATATCTTTCATGGAGTTGTAAACATTTTTGCATTACTTTCCATAAAAATAAATAAATAAATAAATAAATAAATCGCTTACAGCACCTTTAACAACTCACCCCAAACTGATCCAGCACTGGGATTCATAAATCTATAATAGCATATAATATGCCATATCAAGGGACGAGAAAATCATAATTAACACTCAAGCAACCACCCCAACAACACCCTAAAATAACTTTAAACACATTAGCAGCCATATAGCAATGTGCTAAAACGGCTTAGAATCATATAATAAAATACAAGGTTGATGTAAACAAGCCTACTCTAAAAATATCACTGCGCGTGGACAAAAGCTTGGCCTCCCCACTGTCGAGTACCGCCCTCTGTTGGACGCCATTGATGTGATCGAAGTACACTGTTACAGGCTTCCAGCAGGCAAACGTTGTGATTACAAATTTAAGTCATGTCACAAATTCAAAAAGTAAAACTCTCTCTCTCTCTCTTTTTTTTAGTAAAGCTAAAATCTCGATGTTGTTATTAAGTCTCCCACACAAATTAACAGAGTGTTTAAATTGCCATTGTGGCGACACTAATAAGTCTTAAAAATTCTTGCATGTGAACTTTGATGAGGTCACAGTCAGTTCTGAATTAATGACTGAGAACAAATTACTGACTGCATTTCAGAAATAGGTTTTGAGTGGCTATTAGGATTTTCAAGTTATTTGCCCAAAGTCACATAAGGACATTTTTAAATTGAAGAGGCTATATCTGCTGTTCTTCTCACTAAGAGAATCCTCTAGCCAAGGGTGATTTTGAGGACTTTTATGTTACAAGTGCTGTCAGTGAACAGTTTTGCAAACTGTCGGTGTAAATACTGAGGGGTTCTAAATATTGGGCGCATTTATGTCTTTATACACATCTGTTCCCAGTGTTTCCCACAGGATTTTGTGAGACTGTTGTGGGTGGACCTCGGACCCTCTAGGGGCGGTACATATAGACATACACAATATGCACAGACAGTAGTGTTGTCAAAAGTACCAGCACTTCGGTACCAAGTCGATACTAAAATAAAAAAAGATTCTACACGTCTGTTCCCAGTGTTTCCCACAGGATTTTGTGAGACCTCGGACCCTCTAGGTAAATTTTGTACATTTTAAAGTTAAATGCATCAATCTGGTGCACTTTGAGAGCAAAATTAAGAGGCTAGATCTATGATCTATGAAACAATTTTGTGCTCTAGTAATAATTTAATCATAAACACATTGGTTGTATAGATATGAATGGTGATGACACGGCAAAAAAGTCACACCCACAAAGCATGGTAAACGAGACGGAATTTAACGCTGTTCACAAATGGTCAAAACACAAAATCGACTAGAGAGCGTGCATTTGACGAGGCAAATGTGGTTACCTGTGTTGAACTGGTTTATTTAAAAAAAAATTATAATAATAGTTACATTGTCAGAGCCGCTGGTAATAACGTTAACATTAGATAATTAGCTAAGGTTTGCTAGCTAGATATAATGTTACATATGTTATACATTGTTAAACACGACAAGCAGCCGGATATGTCATTCAACATAAGGGAGAAGACTGACCGCTAACGTTAATGTTACCTCATGTTACCTTACTTAGCTAATGTTAGATTAATGTTAATTATCAATGAGAACTTCTGCAGAAACGTTATCTGTTTGCTGTCGTACACTTATAATGATAAAATTGTGTTTGGAATCGCTGGATGAATATTTCAGTTTAAATAACAACAGAGTTGCAATTTACTACTCTGACAAGTGTAATCTCTAATTAACATTCAAACCAGTGTCCCATGTTAACATGGGCAACCATGGGTCACGGGTGTTGGTCACAAATATAATGGTCCTCTTTGGTCCTTTAATATAGTAAAGGCACTGAATGCAATCATTTTCTGAATTAAACTTCTTGAAATGTGATAAAGGTCCAAAATTTTATAATTTTTGGTTTTAAAAGATACATGTATTTTAAAGTTCACACAGTACAAGACAAACACTGTGTCTGCATTGCTAGCAATTTTTCTGTTTCAGTCATCTTTGCTTTCTTTTTTTGCTGTCTCAGAGATGAATATAATTTAAATCACCTTTCATCATTGATGTATCTGTAAAATGACATAACTGTCAGCTGGCTAGCAAAAAGAAAATACAAAAAATTATTTACTGCCCTCAAGTTGTCCCTCATTGTTTTTTACTCCCAGTAGAATCTTAACACAATATTTTCTTAAAAAATCCTAACGCTGCTCTTTTCCATACAAAAAAGTTCATATTGACCACTGCTGTCAAGGTCCAAAGAAAAACAAAATCATTATAAAAAAATAACATAAAAGTAGTCCATACAACACATAGCTGTTGTATGGCCTCAGAAAGCTTCGAATATAGTACACTTGTCATATGGATTACTGTTATGATGTCTTTATACTGAACCTTTAATAGTACTTTATAGTGGTCGACCAATATGGGTTTTTTAATGGCCAATACCGATATCCAGAGAGCAGGGTGGCTGATAGGCCAATACAATGCCAATATACTATTAACATAGTAAATAACAAACATAAAATTGCTAAAAAAATATATAAACTCTTATTTAGCACTATATTTACTAAATTTCACACAAAATAAAACAAATAATATTGTATTTTAAATGGCAGATAGCAGTTTCTTCAGATTTTTGTTTAGTCATCAAATTTTAGTAATTTATTTGCACATGAAGAAATTGTTAATATATTAGGAAGGAGGAAATAACAGTACACACAGTAGTCCAGCAACCATGGATGACATGTCCACATTAGCAATCGCATTTACTCAAAAAATGCCACATCAAACCAACTGTACATACAGTGCATAGTGAATAAGACATTTACAGTACTTGTATCACACGTGAAGCGCTTTTGCCTTGGGCTGCATCTGACAGCTGTTTTGAATGAATTGAACTCTTAAGGAAACTGGTCTCCGAACAGTTTGAAAAGCACCTTATTTTCATCCTACCTCCATATACAGCCTCCGGAGGCAGAATTTTCCTGGCTTCGGACGCAGCCTTGAAGTTGCACTCACGTGCTCGTGCAGATCCAGCAATCTCCTGACAGTTTAAACGGCCTGGACCACCTGCTTGGAATAACATGGAGTGACTGTCATGATTTGTGAATCAGAGGAACTTTTGATCCTGAAGTTTTTGATTCTGGCTGATGGAATACACGCTTCAGAGGAAGATATTAGATGTGCGCTCAATGGGAAGAAAACGCTGAATTTTCATGAGGTTCGTGAATTACATCTTTTTAAATGAGACATCTGCATATTTTCAGATGGTATATAATAGAAGTTTTATTGATGTTTGCCTTTTATTATTAGAAAAGTTACAGGGAACTGTTGAGAAGAGACTGTTAGAATATGTGCTTCAGAGGAAGATTTATGAGTGTTCCACAGGATGCTGGATCTGCTGAAGTTGTGTGAAGGTGGCTTATTACATCTGTTTAAATGAGATTTGCACATATTTGCAGATGGTATATGATATAAGTTTTGTTGATATTTGCCTTTTTATCATTAGACAAGACAGTTAAAAGTTACTGGGAACTGTTGAGGAGAGAGAGGGAGAATGAAACAGGCGAGCACTTTAACATTATGAGCTCAAACGCGACTGCTGCAGCTCTAATATGTGGACCATTTAAATGATACTGTGTTGCACACCGTTCTATTATTGTAGTAACATGATGGCATGTAACAACAAAACAAACCGTGACTGGTCGTTTACATGTCTCAGTCACTTCACATGCAAGCAGGTGATTCTCAGCGCCCTCAAGAAACAAATCGGCCAAAGGGGAAAATGTATCCTCAGCGATATAGGGGTTGACCACTGGTTCAGACAGTCAGTCAACAAGAACACACGGGCGTGTAGAGTTATTAACGAGCTGGTGCAAATTGACCTACATCTGTACGATCATTTTATTTGTTGTTGTTTTTTTGTTGTTTTGTTTAATTAGTCTACAAAAGGAGTCAAGTCTACTCAAATACTCTCAAGAGCCCATTCAATCATGTGCCATCTGCAGTGAAAGCCATTTACACACCTGCCCAAAGTAAGCCTATCATCATTCTTTTGTCGTTATTCTGCACATTTACACTTTTATACACTGATCTTGCAGCAGTATAAGTGTCATCATAAATTACAATAACAGAGTGTAATCGGGGCATATTATGGCCGTGTAAGCGCATATTATTACAGCGTGTTAGCGCATTAGCGTCATGAATTCAAAATGTAAACAAGACAAATGAAACATTTTCTACTGCATATATATTAGCCATCATTGAGTGGTTCAAAAAAAACATCTTTTACTTATTTAGTGTGAATTCTACTCATAGAATGAGGCATAAAGTCACTGATAACACGTTTTTAATGTCACATTAGTTTCGGTTTTTCATGTAGCGTCCTCATATTTAAATGTATTTCTAAATGACTCACACGTAATGTTCGTAAACAGTATACCGTTGCTCGGCTGTTTAGAACTTCTTTTTACCTCTGGATGAAGAATGAATAAGAACTTCTCCGGAAGTATAGTGAGGCCTTAAGTCATTAATCTTACAGTTTATACAAATGCTCTAGTTTAAACATTGGCCACCAACATCTACTCAGTTTACTAGATAACTAAAATTCAGGAATTATTGAGAATTATTCAGAATTATGAGGCGGCCGCCTCCGTCAAATTTTGTGCCGCCTTCGACTGTGGACGAAAATCAGGCAGGCAGTCACGTGCACAGATAGACCCCAAGTGGTGCTCAAGCATCTGCCCTCTTTCATTGGATAAGTGCCCTTTTTGCAAGTAATTTCTTATTTTTTTATTTATATTTTAGTTTTTATTTAAATTTGGCCCTTGGCATCAATTCTCACTATAAAAAATTTGATCTCCATAGAGCCAGCAGAACTTAGGCAATAGCCCTACATTAAGCTTAACAACAAACAAGCTAATCAGGCATTGGCTCAAACTAGCGTCGTGCAGTGTCGGAAATGCCCCCAAAATTCAATATTTGAATTTCTCCTGTTTGAGTTGTTTTTTTTTTATATTGATAACATAACATAGTGAATGCTCTGTGGTCACCGGAGGCACCTGCGCGATCACCTGACTTTTTCCCTGATAACAGCAGAAAGAAATACTCTGTCATTTTTGGTCATACAGATAAGAGTAAGACATCATTCAAAACTATAAAGGGTTTACATTTATTTGTGTACACTCACAATAACAGCAAAACATGGTGGTTTTGTAAAATAAAGAAATCATACAGGATGCGCTTTCTGCCGTCTCGGTCTCCGTGAACTTCTGTCTGGAGCGTGTCACGAAAATGAACTGAAACTCAGCGTATACTTGCCTCGCAGACATTAGAAATGTCTATAGAAAGATTGAATTGTCTACTTTTAAATGAACCAATTTAAATTAAAAACAAATATTCTCTGATTGTGTAATCCGTATGAAACCAATGTACAGTCTTTCCCATTTGAGCTCATTATCGTTTTTGGAAGAAGACACGCTGTGAATTTACCTCAGAAGAAGAGCGTGATCCGATAAGGCCTTTCTAACACAAAAAGTGTCTCACAAAAGTTAATTTTGTGAGCGAAAACTGGAGTCTACAAAATCTATTATGTGTTTCATGGCCTAATTTCAGTGACTTAAAAATTACTAACCATGCATAATCTTGATTTTCTCAACAAACAAAAAAAGGAGGCTCTTATGTTACAACACTGCTGAGAAAGTGATGCAGTTTATTTATTAATTTTGTTAATTATTCATGCTAGACATGATGACTACAATCATGTCAACTGTATCTGGGCAAATTTTTTTATTGTTATCTCAAAGCAAGTTATGGCATTTGGAACCAAAGTAGCCTTTTTTATCAAAAGTCCAAAAAACTCTCCAAATAAGTGATCTGTTTTACTGAACCTAAGAACTACTAACATTTGTAAATGCCATAATAAACCAGAAACATAATTACACAGAATAAGTAACAAGTAATAAGATCCAGCACTGTTTCAGTTGTGCGCGTGGTAAATCAAAACCTGTCAATCTAAGCGATCAGTCCAATCTAAGCTATAAAACAGTGGCCGATTGGTCTCTACACATCGTCCCTTCCCACCACACCCACCTACATACCTGAGATCAGAGATGATCTTATAATCGGTTTAAGAGGTTAATCCAGTTTGCTGTTTGTTAACTATAAATGAACACATTAGCTGTTATGTTGTATTTAATTAATTTAATGTTGAACAGGTTAGCTTTTTTAATTAAATATGCTATAAGTTGCTAATTGTCATTTTCTTCAATCATCTAATTATTAGAACACCTAAAATATGTTGCTTGTAAGTGTTTGCTTCAGCCAGCGGAAGGCATGGTACAAGTGTATGTGTGCACATGATCAGGATGGTACCACCCCTGCCTCATTTTGAGCCAGGAAAAATCCTGATATTGGTATTATCTTCAAGCCAGAGGTGAGCCTGGTTTCTCCCAAGGTTATTTTTCTTCATTAACTAACATCTTATGGAGTTTTGTGTTCCTTGCCACAGTCGCCTTCGGCTTGCTCACTGGGGGAATGAAGGCAAATAATTTATTAAGCCATTATCTACTATCACGTTATTCAATTAAACTACACAGTGATGACTTTAAGATATTACAGCTTCACTTTCTGTTAGAGCATGATGTTCTGTAAAGCTGTGTTGTGAAGAGCGCTATATAAATATAAATTACTTGATATAACAAAGTGCTACACCCGTTCAGAATAACTTAGCAACCACACAACACCCTAGTATTGTGGTCACGACTTCTGCATGGGCAAGCACCACCCAAAATCTCTTCAGAACATGTAGAAATCTAGTTTCTTTATTTGGAACATTAGTTCAGTCATGACAACTCAGAATAAATTTAAGGTATTATAATGGATATGACAGGTTGGTAGGTTTGATCTTGGTGGACTAGATCTGCCTACACTGCTGCTTGGTACTCATAAAATATACACAGATATGACATGCTGCTGCACAATTATACAAACATAAGACATGCTGCGTCAAGGATGTTGGTCATGCTGCTGTTGCACAATTAGACATACATACAATCCCTTTGAAGCAGATCTAGACAAGTGGTGCTGGAGAGGAGGGTTTCAGAGAGAAAACTCTTGTAGAGCACTGCAGTGAAACCGGCTTACCTGAAAACAGCTGATGCAATTTAAATGTTAGACAAAGAAAGAGTACGCAAGTTGACAGGCTAAGTGATTACATGTCAAAAAACCTATCAGCTTGAGCCAAAGAGGATGTGAGGCGATTGGCTAACTGATTACAATTTTTAAAGGACCTATCAGCTTGCCATGTAGTTTCATGACTGAACTTAGAATCATAGTCATTTCAAAATGTTTAATTGTCACTCACAATCAGCTGTAGAATGTTGATTTTCATGTAAATTACTGCTCTAAACATTTTTAAACAATAATTTTAGCATGTATTTACTTTCAACTTCTAAGATTTGTTGATTGAAATTCGTTTTAAGGGTCCTAAATACGGTGTATGAAATTACCATGGGAATTCTTGAAATCAAACTTTCCTTTTTGACACTTATTACTGCCAGAAGGACCAGTGAAACAGAAACACAACTGGATTATGTTACCACGTGAACAAATGTGCATGGTATGTGTCCTTTCATGGGTCCATATTAACCCACATGGCAAGAGTTCTCTCACTGTGTTTTTGTGTGTGTATTTTGATTCATGTATGTAAACCTGTATGTGTATTTGATTCTGGGAACAGCTTCACTTCTGCAAAAGCTTTAAAACTGACACAATCTTATGAAATATTACTTTTTATTTTCTAGACCAGTGCTTTTCAATCCTGGTCCTGAGGGTCCCTGGCACTGTATTTTGGGTGTTTCACTAATCTGACATCTCCGATTGACATTTGGTTCCTATTAATGGTTCTTGGACATTCTTCCACACTACTGCACAGCTACTGAATCATCTCGACAACCAAAAAAAATAAAATAATAATAATAATTAAAAAAAAATAAAAAATAATAATGTTTTGCTAAGTTGTAAGCTTGCATTCTCAATTGAATACAATTAGAAAGAAAGGTTTATTGTAGCTCTGCAAAATAAAACAGTATTTCACAATAAGACAATAAATAGATGGCACATCTTTATATTGCATTGTCCTATTTAGCTGGTTGTACACAACAACAAACACACAACGTGACTTTGCAAAGGGATGACTCTCATGAGCCACACATTTTTAATGAACTGTTCTCACTAAATTGATCAGGGCAATTCTTGACTTACAACATGAAATTAACTAAAACGGTTCCTACTATGTTATGTGTACTTAAGGCTTGTGAGACTTAAATTTGTGTAATACTGACTGGTTGTTCATATGGCAACATGTAGTATAATAAACATTTGACAGTGTTTTGTCATAAAATGGTACTTTAATAATAAAAAATCCCAGTAATTTATGCAACAAAAAAATAGTATAGTTAGAACCATTTATACACAGCATTTCCATTAAATGTTAAGGAACTGGAATCATTAAGTGGAATCAGAATAACAGACAGTAGCAGTGTCCCAAATGACACACTATACAATATTAGATAATGTGCATGTTAATGTTAACTAATGAATTTAACTTAAGCTCATTTATAAATAATTTATGAAAATGTTTAATAACATTTGTAAGCATTTAAATGTACATTTGCTGATAATCATTATGTAACATTTGTTAAAATCATTAAAGTGCAAAGCCATATAAGAATGAAAGTTTAATAAAATTTGTAAGAATTTTAATTTACATTATGCTTAACAGATCATTAGTTAACCCTCTGGGGTCTGAGGGTGTTTTGGGCCCTGGAGAAGTTTTGACATGCCTTGACATTTGTGCTTTTTTCAGTTGTTTAAAAACATATTAATGGCTAATGTCTGATAACACTGTATTCAGCACAAACTGGGCTACAATTATATGTGAGCAACATGTATGTACATGTTTGTATTTTTGAGAAAATAATGTTTATGTGTGGTTTTTGAAAAAAACAAACATTTTAAGTCACTGAAATAAGGCCATATAACACATACTAAACATTTACTTTTGAGAACTGGATCTTGTAGCCTAGAGTTTTTGCTACAAAATGATGTGAAAACCATCCTGATCACTCATTCATACAAAACAATATAGTCATTTAACTTTTGTAAGACACTTTTAGTGTTAGAAAGGCCATATGCGAGGAGGCGTGGATGATCATAAATATTGATTTGATTCACACCTGAGGAGACAAAGACCCCTCCCCTGAGAGAGAATAAATGTGAGGAGACTTAATTATTGAATGTATTGTTTGTAACTTATTCATAAAATCAAGTTTAAGTTAAAAGAAGTAATCTGACTATACATTTTCTTTACATTAAGACTTTACTTAAACTTTAGACCTACACTACCATTTAAAAGTTTTAGATCAGTAAGATTTTTTTATGTTTTTAAAAGAAGTCTCTTCTGCTCACCAAGGCTGCATTTATTTGATCCAAAATACAGCAAAAACAGTGATATTGTGAAATATTTTTACAATTTAAAATAACTTTTCTATTTGAATATATTGTAAAATGCAATTTATTCCTGTGATCAAAGCTGAATTTTCAGCATCATTACTGCAGTCTTCAGTGTCATATGATCCTTCAGAAATCATTCTAATATGCTGATTTTCTAATATGGGCATATTTACAGCACATTTTACACATTTACACCCGAACAGATATTTCCAAGCACAAGCTTTGTTGATGATAATGAGACAGCATAAACACTAGTTAAAATATAATCTAAACATTCATATTATTTTTATATCATATTACATATCATATTTATATCATACAGCATACAATTTAAATACCTGCTTTAGCCGAAACAACATTTAAATGTAACTAAATCTTGTCTATTAGGACATATTTCAAATGTCAATACTCTGAATCCTGGCTGGCAAGTCTGGAAATAGTTCAACTAGTAAAATATGTACATGTTTATATAAAATAGCATGTCAACTAATGTAAGTAATGACTTATCCAGAATTGTATCCTCGGCTGGATCAAGTCGCTCTTCAAACGTTCATCGTAGGATTCCCGCTCTTCTTCTGAGGAAAATGTGAACTATTCGTCACTATCCAGGACCATCTGTAGATCTTCCTCACCTGTGTAGCGTGCCATCTTCCAAACGCACAGAAAAGTGAATGAACTTGATGTTTTTTAAGGCATTGTTGGGGGCGTTTACCATTTGCATTGATCGCCTCAGCACATTACTGTATGAATAGCGCGCTCTGCTGGTGGGTGGGATCACATTAGCGATAATTAACTGAGCCAGGAGAAACTGTACATCGCTTTGTTTCATACAGATTACATTGCAGGAGAATATTTGTTTTAAATTTGGATCGTTTAGACATTTTAAGCTTTCTTTAGACATATGTTTCATGTTTGTGTGATAAGTATTCTCGGAGTTTCAATTCATTTTTGTGACGTGTTTCAGAAAGATGCTCGCGGAGACAGAGACGGCTGTATGCGCAACCTGTTTATTTTCTTTATTTTACAAAAGCACAAGGTTTTGTTGTTTTTGTGATTGTGCACAAATAAAAGTAGACCCTTTATAGTCTCTAATGATGTCTTACACTTATCTGTATGCCCAAAAATGACGGAGTATTTTAAGTTATTTCCGCTGTTATGAGGAAAAAAATCCAGCATGACGCGCCGGCGCGTCCGTCGACCCCTGAGGGTTAATGTTAAATTCATCAGTAAACACTAACAAGCATATTATCTCATATTTCTAACTATCTGAATATACATTAACTAATGATCTGTTAAACATTATTTAATGTTTGTAAATTATTTTTTAATGAAAGTTTTTATAAAGTGTTACCCACTTTTTTCCTTGCATTTTCAGTGAGAACAAAGCCTACTACTCAAAGCCTCTGTGGACGTGGCCTTAATGTGACCTCTGACGAGCATTGGGAACAGCTACAAACATTATCCTCATTTCTGTCAGGACCACTTCTGTCAAATGAATACTAACTTGAGTACTTGAATGAATACTTTATTGACTTGAAGACAATTAACACTGTTATTATGAGATTTTGCAAATTGCAGGCGTACTCACTCCTAAGTGCAGAGTCGTTGAAGTGGGTGCTCTAGTGAAAACATGGCATTACTCTATGAATATAACCTTCGATAACAGTCTTGTGGAAGGGACTTTCAAGAAAAGATTCATTTTCTAATTTTCGTTTAAAGCTTTTGAGTGGCATCCCCTCCCACTGCAGTGCCCTTCAAGGTAGCAAAAATGCAGTTTGGAATTCGCCGTGGAACATTGAAGGGGCATTGCCTCAGACGAGTAACAGGTCAGATAAAAAGTCCACTCTATATATTGTGTTGTAAGTTCATCAAAAGAATAATACTTGATTGCTACCGCATGTCTGACATCGCACACTTGCAGTGTAGACAGATTTATTAATTATATTGGGATTGGTCGCATTGCTTTCAGTGGTAGAAAGACATAGAATACTGTCATAAACTGAAGGAGCTGTCTGATTCAGCCAAAGTAGGTTTGTTTTTTGTTTCAACTAATAAGCCATTAGACTAATCACTTTCGGGAAAAATACCATGGTACATTTTTTGGACATAGGGTACCATGATAACCATTCACATCTTGACACCATCATTGTACCATAGTTCTGCCACATTATTGCTGTAAGGTCCTAAATATTAATGACATAATACAGTAAAATAACATATAAATATAAAAAGAAATTAAGAGAAAGTAAAATGAGGTGTCAATTATATAAAGAGGATGATGAGGTCAGAGTGGAGCAGCAGACATGACAGGATGAAGTGAGGGAGCAGAGATGAGAGAAAGTGAAGAGTGATGAGACAAGAAATACATTAGAGCCCTAACAAAAAAGACACTGTGTTGTTACCAGGGTAATACCATAGTACTTAATGATTACTATATTCATATTTCATGATATTGTCATGGTACTTCAAAATATACCATGGTTTTACTGTGACACATGTCAGAAACATGGGATTATCACTGACCATGTCTGAAAATCATGTGCATATATAATACAAGAAAAAAGCTTAAATACTCAAAAATCAAAGATATTGGTTAAGTATATATAATTACTATGCCGAAAGATAATTTACTGGGGGAAGCATACACCCCATGCTGCAGTAAGCAGAAGCATTAACTAACCTTAAGGCAAGATCATGTTGCCCTCACCCAGAAAATGAGCTTAAAAGCAACAAGTATGTTGCCATTACCTGGATAAGAATTTAAAGTAACAAGCATGTTGCCATACCCGGATATGAACAAAAACGAGCAGCATGTTCTATTTGGAACACTGAGGAACCTACTGGGGAAAGCATAGACCCCATGCAGCAGCAACCATAAATAAAATCTTAAAGCAAAAAGCATGTTGCCATTACCAGGATAGGAATTAACATTATTTTAAATGTATTTTACATGTATTTTAAAATACATTAAAATAATTATTGTGTGAGGCCTAAGCATGCCATATCTTAAATAGGCTACTTATCCAAATGATGGCCTTCTTAGCAGCATGAAACAACACTTAAATTCATTATACACAGAAGCGAGCAACAGACATGTCTGTGATTGCGGCGGCTAAGAATGTAACCAAAACTAAATTTTGACATAACGCGAGTAGACCTACAGTATTAACACTTAGGAATAGTTAACTGTGGCAGCTGTAACTAAGTTGATTAATGATGCAACCCTAGATGAAGTTAACAATAAGTATGTTGCTATTATGAAAATAATTCAATTCCAAGAAGTTGTATGTCTGCATAACAAGACTAGTGAACAACAAACTCCCTTTTGAGCAAGCAGAGTGACCTTGAATAGGAACTAGAAGTTACCCTTAAGTATATTGAGGCCTAACTGGGAGAGCATACAACCCAAGCAGTAATAAGTAAAGTAGCTGTGTTTGTAGGCAACAAGCATGTTGCTAAAGAGCACTGATAATCTTGAATATGATCGGGAAAATGTACACCCTTGCAGCAAGGAGCCAAGCAGCTAAACTTTAGGTTAAATATGAGCAATGGGCATATGTAGAGCATTTAGGGCAGACCAATCCAATTTGCTCCTGGAGGACCACCACCCTGCAGAATCCAGAATTTCTATGTCCAGAGTTCAGAGTTCTCAGAATCCAGAGTTTCCTCAGAGTCCAGTTAAAGTAATCCTGAAAAACTGATTAGCTCATTTTGGTGTTGATAAGAACCAAAGTCACCGTCCGCAGAGTTTCCAGACAGAATTAAAAACAGACCCATCAATCATATCCTAAGGGAGGATAGCCAATAGTCAGCCAGATCCCCCTGCTTGAGCAACTAAATGTCCTTAATTCCAAGATTAACATAACTTATTAGTTTTCTGTTATGCAACAGAAGTCTATCGGCCAAGTGCTTGTAAGCATTTTTACAGCAACTGCTGCTGTTTTTGTTGCTTTTCAGATGCGACAGAGTGAGCTTTATACAGCACCAGGGAGAGGATGGAACCTCTGGCTTTCTCTCCTCCATGATTAATATTATCAGGGTATGCATGAGGTTGTAAACTCAGCTATCAGGACATGGAACCAAAAACAAAATCAGTATTAGTGACTGCAACATACACATTTAGTCTACCCACACACATTTAAACTACCATAAATGTCCAAAAGGAGATATCTGACAGAGTCAGTTCATATGAGGATTAAATTAGTATAATGAAATCTCAGGTCTTAGAAAAATCTTAGGTGCATGAAGAGACAGCTTCCTATATTGAGTCCACAAATAAAAATCTTTTTATCGGGAGTGCGATAAAAAGCTTTTTGTCTTGTTTGTTGATGCAGTCTACGCACAGACATTAGATGCCAAACATGCTAACGATGAATGTAAATAAGCATCTGAAAAACGGAATGCCTGAACTTGACTTGGAGGAAGACTGCACTATATAAGATGCGTGACAAGGTATAATGAATGTACATAGGGCCTACTAGCAGCTGCAAATACAAGAGCAAACCAAAAAAAAACAGAGCAATTAAATTGAGCCAAGTAAGTCTTACACTTAATGCAGATTTAGCTAGGGTCGCTGGAATGAATCGAGACATGTCGGAACAGAATTGCTCATATTTATAATGTGAATGGTGCTTCATATTGCACTATGATAAAAAGCAGCTGGAGTCTGTAAACTACATGAATGCAGGCTATTTTAGAATACATTTATTCTACTGGTATTCTAGCAGAGCTGTCTATAGGAAAATAGAGGGAAGTTTTTGCCAAATAGTAGAGAATCGTTCAAATCAAATGAGGAAGCAGCGTCGTTTAGACAAATTAGTGATACAAACGATAAGACTCAAATTGATCATTATAAAAGAAATGCTGTATTTTCCAAGCATAAACCAAAATGCAGTTTGTATATGCCCCCAGAATCTAAATTAGATTCAGATCTGTGGAGTACCTACAGTTAAGGTATCAGAAGAAATATTAAACCAGAAACAGCAAAGTCTGGTTAACAGTTATTCACAATGAGACTGCATTTCGTCTCCACATTAACTGTTCTGTTGCCATCCTCTTAGATGGCAGTAGGAGGCCTGAAGGAGGAATGGCTTATAGGGTGGGTGTATGTGAAAAACATGCCCAAAGAGAGCAACTGTGGAAAAACGCAGTCAGTCAATTCTATAAGTATAGCTGCCTTGGCGAAACACTTGTGATACTAATGAAGCGTAGTGCCATTGGTAATGCCAGGTCTGATATAATGACTTAGTAGCATACAATTCAGCACTCAGGGCAAGTTCACAGAGCTGTGCCATATAGAGCACAGTGGAATTCTTAATCAAACTGACACTACCTGTGAGGCACTAAGTGTGCAACAGGGGTGAATGGCAGCTGAGAGAGCAGCTATCAATTCCAGTCAAAGGTGCTGCTTTGAGGCACGCAGCAGCAGAGGCTGTGAAAGAAGAGCGGGTCTTGGAGAGGTGAGGCTCGGAAATGTCAGCAGGTCTCACTGTGATTCGCTTCTCCAGATATGGTGTGGAGTTTGAAATGTGATCCGATACTAATGGCCTTTTAAATCCAGATGGTGGAGGAGTCTATGTAATCGAAGGAAGTTCGGGACACTAGACGAGCAAGTATTAAACCCAAAAAGTCACAAAACCTGATGTTAAGGCTGTAAGATTTTCTCTGCAGGCCAATCAATACACAGAGAGGTGAATTGTGAGAATGAATAAAGGGAGGACTTAAAAAGGACTGCTTTGACTGAATTGTATTGGTAGACGTCATGATTAGAGTGTCAGCTAATTACAAGCTTGAGTAACATGACCTGCCTGAACTAACGCCATGCTTTTCAACTGTTTTGGCTGTTGCTAGTGTGATTTCTGTGATCTGTTGGGTATTAAAATGCTCTCTAAAAGAGTGCTTTTGGGTGAGAGCACGTTCAGGTTCAGTGAATTATATAACTGTGAGAGCATTTTTATACCCTTCCCACTGTCCAGGAAATAGTCCACTACACATTGAATTGTATTTGAGGAAGGCACCTCTAAAGATGTTCTGTGAAGTGCACCGGAATAATGCTCTGATTGCGTGTAATGAGACTGCCTCTTTGAGCTACAGCATGCTGTAGGGCAGACTTTATAAGACGGAATTTGAACTAGGGCCAGGAATACAGTACAGTATAAGTACAGAATACAGTAGTTTAAGTGTAGTTTCAAGTTTTACTTTTAAAACCAAGCATTACTCTTTTTATATTGACATCTTAAAGTTCACTTTAAAACTACTTTGAATTTGTTCTTTAACATCACAATAAGGATTTTACATGTTTTTGATTTCCATGATACTCAATGGAAATCCCTTGTTTAATGTCTGTCATAATATAAATATGTAATATTAATATAATATTTCATAATAAAATAAGACTTTTAAAAATTAACAGTATATGGGGGAGACAAGTTGTTACATGGGAACATTGTCACAAGGGCTGAATCTCAGTAACTGTAAGGTTTTGAGTCAAACGTCCAATTTCATAAATGCTTGTTTTCTCTAGCAGCCTGTTTGTTGCAATCACCTAGTTCAAACCTGACTTATGTGAGAACTTACGCACAGTTGGTGCAACCCTACCCTGATGAATATTACTGAATCGTCCAATCGGTTATCACTTTATAGAAATTACCCCTGCCATCCTATGTTTCAGAAACTCACCAGCGGGTGTGGAGGTTGATGTCTTGGCACTGAAAGAGTGAAGTTGCTCAAATGTACACTGGTGGCCAAAAGTTTGGAATAATGTACAGATTTTGCTGTTTCGGAAGGAAATTGGTCCTTTATTTCACCAAAGTAGCATTCAACTGATCATAAAGTATAGTCAGGACATTACTGATGTAAAAACAGCACCATCACTATTTGAAAAAAGTAATTTTTAATAAAATCTAGACAGGCCCCATTTCCTGCAGCCATCACTCCAACACCTTATCCTTGAGTAATAATGCTAAATTGCTAATTTGGTACTAGAAAATCACTTGCCATTATATCAAAAACAGTTGAAAGTTGTTTGGTTTGTTAAATGAAGATCAACATTGTCTTCCCACAGTATGCAAGATTTCATACAAAGGTATACACTACAGTCTTCAAAGACAAAGGACAACTGGCTCTAACAAGGACAGAAAGAGATGTGGAAGACCAAATGTACAACTAAACAAGAGGATAAGTACATCAGAGTCTCTAGTTTGAGAAATAGATGCCTCACATGTCCTCAGCTGACAGCTTCATTGAATTCAACCCACTCAACACCAGTTTCATGTACAACAGTAAAGAGAAGACTCAGGGGTGCAGGCCTTATGGGAAGAATTGCATAGAAAAAGCTTAAGCTTTCTGAAACAGAAGAACTAAAAGAAAAGGTTATAGTGGGCAAAGAAACACAGACATTGGACAACAGATAATTGGAAAAAAGTGTTATGGATCGTAAACCCATTGAGCTTTTGTGGGATCAGCTAGACTGTAAGGTGCGTGAGAAGTGCCTGACAAGACAGCCACATCTATGGCAAGTGCTACAGGAAGCGTGGGGTGAAATGTCACCTGAGTACCTGGACAAACTGACAGCTAGAATGCCAAGGATCTGCAAAGCTCTTTGAAGCATTTTTTTCAAATTGTAATAGTAATTTATCACATTATTAATGTCTTGACTATACATTGTGATCAGCTGAATGCCACTTTGGTGAATAAAAGTACCAATTTCTTTCCATAAGATCAAAACCTGTCCTTTATTCCAAACTTTTGGCCGCCAGTGTACTTTGATAAAAATGACACAGATGCTACCGCAACCTCCAACATATGCAAAATGGCCATCGAATACAACAAATACTAGTGCTATGCATTATAATTTGAAAAGGCACCACTTCGTGATTTTCAACATGATCAGCACATCTTTGTGTGTTTGGACATCAGACCTGTTTGCTGTTTGCGCCTTCAACAACATGATTCGGCGAGTTAGAAAAGTGCTTGAAGTTGGAGTATGATGACATGACAGAATGCATCCCCATCCTGCATGCTAGATCCCTTGTCCACCTGTTATCATCTGTACAAGTGGCTGTAACAGGAGGGGGAACCTCCTGCAGCTACAGATAGTCCAGGCAACACTAAAATATGTTCAGACACTTATATTACATTTTAGCTATGTTAGAGCTCAATGTACTGTATGCCCACCTATTGTTGCACATTTCTAATAAAAAAAGGTGCTTACGAGGAGGTAACATAATGGTTGATGTTTATTCCAACTGATCCATTCACATACAAAACAACTCTTAGACCATAGCTTATAATTTTCCATTCTGGTGTCAAACTACATAAGCATGTTTCTATGGCAACCTATAGGACCCAAGGCACAGCCTAGCTGGCTGTCTAAAGCTTGACGCCATATAGCTATGTTACTATTTTTAATTACATAGAGTATAACTAGATAACACCCATTACATCTTTCATTAGATCTTTCTATTGTATACTGCTAAATTTAATTGGTAGGGGAGTGGAATTTCTGGGGGTGGATGGCATCACAACTAGTCGAATTCGGCCTTGATTAATGGGCTTGAGTAGTTGACTATTAACTACTGCATAGTCATGCAATCCCTAATGGTAACAAGTTTGCTAAATATAGCCCACAAGAAAATAGATTAATGGCTAGACATCATTAGATAAGGAAACGATTTTTACAATCAAATACACATACACTCACTGAGCACTTTATTAGGAACACCTGTACACCTACTTATTCATGTGATTATCTAATCAGCCAATCATGTGGCAGCAGTGCAATGCATAAAATCATGCAGATACAGGTCAGGAGCTTCAGTTAATGTTCACATCTACCATCAGAATGGGGAAAATGTGATCTCAGTGATTTCGACCGTGGCATGATTGTTGGTGCCAGATGGGCTGGTTTGAGTATTTCTGTAACTGCTGATGTTCTGGGATTTTCATGCACAACAGTCTCTTGAGTTTACTCAGAATGGTGCCAAAAACAAAAACATCCAGTGAGCGGCAGTTCTGTGGACGGAAATGCCTTGTTGATGAGAGAAGTCAACAGAGAATGGCTAGACTGGTTCAAGCTGACAGAAAGACTACGGTAACTAAGATAACCACTCTGTACAATTGTAGTGAGCAAAATAGCATCTCAGAATGCAGAACATGTCAAACCTTGAGGCAGATGGGTACTACAGCAGAAGACCACGTCGGGCACTTTATTAGCACCATAGTGTTCCTAATAAAGTGCTCAGTGAGTGTATAAGCATCTTTGAAAGTACACAAGATATGTGCAGAAACATCACATTGAAATTATTTCTGTGGCCTTACAAACTCTCTCATAGATATCATTTCTGTCTTCTACAGATCAGTTGACTCATTTCATTTTTTCACTCTCAAGACCAGTGTGATGTTTCATCTTTGGTCTTTCTTTATTTCAGTAGTTTCAAGGTAACATACATATTGTGTAAGACCCATCCTAGAAATAATATTTAAAGGATACAATTGTGAAGCTATTAGTTCTACGCCAACACAAAAGACTACAATTATTTACTAAAGATAAATTTATATATAACTAATGTCAGTTACAAACCGCTAATATATTTTCTTATCTTTTTCCGACTGAGAGCAAAATCTTGTTAAAAAGTGTTGCATAGTATGGTACAATGTACTTCAAAGAAATAGATTACCACATCAAATAGAGAACAATACAGTGTGTTTGTTTTTTGGTTTGTTTGCCATAAACAACGTGATCTCACAAGTATGTATACTTACATGAAGTGTGGTTCAAACATGCATTTGCTTGCGTTTGCATAGACAGCGAAGTGTATGATATTGACATATTGGACTTTGACTTGAAAATTCAACAATATATATTTTTAGACAGTTTTACAGATACAGTTTGCAAAACACAGTAGCTTGGCCAACATTGAATCTGAGAAAAATGTCTTCAGAGTTTTTTGGTATTTTTTTGGATTGTCCAGCATAGTTCAGTCAAGCTCGATCTCGGTCATAACTCAGTTTTGATAAAATGTGTTATTACTGCATTTTGCCTTTGTACTGTAGCATAGTCATTTTGTTTTAAAACAATTTGATGAGAAATGTTTGAGTACACATTATTTTTTACATATTATAAGTATACATTAAGTACACATATTTCATAAATGTTTTCATATACAACAGATCAGGCCTATCACTAACTAAACATTGTCATATGAACCATATACACATATATATACATATACATTAGCTGTAAGAAAAACGAAAACATATGTGCCTGTTGCAGGTGACACACTTTGGTTTAATTAAAAGTGAGGGGGACACGTACCCCATGTATTCTACACTGTTTTAGAACCGCATTTCAATGGTGGCACTGTAGATAAGAAAAACAAATTGTAAGTCAAGTCATTTTTATTTGTATAGCACTTTTCACAACACACATCGTTTCAAAGCAGCTTTACAGAAAATCATGCATTTATGTGACGAGGAGGAGGGCGTGGCCGGGCCATGAGGGTGCACGGCTGGTGCTGAATCAGATGATCAGTGGGAGAGCGAGATAAAGGGGAGCCAGAGACGGCAGTTTGAGAGAGAGAGAGACGCACACGGCTGCGCTGCATGTGTGTGTGTTTATGTTTGTTTTATGTTGAGTTTTGCATTAAAACTTTATGTTGACTGTTCAGCCGGTTCCCACCTCCTCCTTGCCCACCTTTACCTGTTACAGTGGTGCCGAAACACGGGAGGGATGCGCTGTTGCGGAGTCCTCGCCGCTGCCATCCGCCAGGGGAGCAGCCATGGCCATCTGCCTGGGCACGGAGGGGTCACTGCCGGCCACCGAGAGCCAGAGGAACTGCTGCCGTCTGCCAGAGGTTGGAAGGCTCACTGTCGTCCGCCAGGGGAGGAGCGAGCTGTCGTCCGCCAGAGGGTGGAGGAGTGGTTGAGGACCGGGCGACAGCATGTCCGGAGACCGGTGAGCAAGTTTTTCTCTCTCTCTCCTCTCTCTCTCTCTGAGTGTCTCCCGTTCACCCTTTCCCTCTCCCCACGCCTCCCCTCGTCTCTCCCCCAGGTTCCCAGGAGGCGAGGTGGACCACCAGCTGACAGAACGGCCGAAAGGGCAGCGTCTCCCCTCCAGAGATGGGGGGAGTAAGTCAGTCTAGTGGTGCCCCGGCCTGAATCGGGTGGGGGAGGAGTGTGACAAGGAGGAGGGTGTGGCCGGGCCGTGAGGGTGCACGGCCGGCGCTGAATCAGATGATCAGTGGGAGAGCGAGATAAAGGGGAGCCGGAGACGCCAGTTCGAGCGAGAGAGAGAGACGCATGTGGCCATGCTGCATGTGTGTGTATTTGTTTATGTTTGTTTTATGTTGGGTTTTGCATTAAAACTTTATGTTGACTGTTCAGCCGGTTCCCGCTGCCTCCTTGCCCAACTTTACCTGTTATAATCTATAAAGTCTTAATGTCATCATTGTGTAGTTTGACTAAATATGATTGTAAATTGTGTATAAAAATAAATAACTAAATAATTCAATAATAATTGTATTTAGAACCCTAGTGAGCAAGCTGAAGGCGACTGTGGGAAGGAACAAAAAACTCCATAAGATGTTGGTTAATGGAGAAAAATAACCTTGGGAGAAACCAGGCTCACTGTGGGGGTCAGTTCCCCTCTGGCTAAACAGCAGGAATATAATGCTGATTAGTTATTTGTATGTAGTACAAGTCATGGCTTAAAATGAGTAAACTAAACAAGTGTTAAGGGCCAGTGTTTAAACAAAGATTTTGCATGAACTGTAAGATTAATGACAGATATCTTTGAAGTCCATCCTGGATTAACTGCATTAGTTCACATAGATGCATTGTCCTTTATTAGTTGGCTGATGAAGGCTTTTGTTAGCAATTAATTGATAGTCTATGTATTCCATTTTAAGAGTGTAGTCCATCATTAGACCAAGGTGATGCAGGCAGAGGTCAGTGACATGCATCACAGTTCAACCGGCATCATTTCGGTGAGATCTATCCTAAATCCAAGGTTTAGGCAGTGGCATTAGGAGTATTTCATATCTTATGGTTGGAGATGACATCAGTTCATCCTCTGAAGTCCATCGTAATAGACTGAAGTGATGTCTGGCTGGCACCGGCTACATTTAGTCATCATCACTCATCAACACTTAGCAGTGGAGTCCGACACCAAGCAGGACCAGAGCTGCATCTGGCCGGCTCTGGTAACCTCAGGATATGAATCAAAAACAAATAGAATAATATTAGCGCAGATGGCATTCAATTTATTGCAGAGTTATAGATTATGATAAATGTTTCTGGTTCCGGCAGACCTAACTAAAGCAGCCTAATTATAAGTTGATGGATAAATTAGGTGTATGCCTGGCTGAATAGAGGAGTCTTTAGTCTAGACATAAACTGAGTGTGTCTGCGTCCCGAACATTGTTAGGGAGACTATTCCATAGTTTAGGAGCCAAATAGGAAAAAGATCTCAAGTCATTTGTAACTCTGATAAGTGCAGTCTCTGTACTGTGATGGGGCCTAAATCCTGACTGAAATTCTTCATATATACTATTTCTCTGTAGAAATTAACATAGTTGGGAGGACACTACCTTTTCTAGTATTTTCAACATAAATGGGAGATTTGAAATCGGACTATAATTAGCCAATTCTCCAGGATCAAGCTATGGCTTCTTAAGTGGTTTGATAACTGCTATTTTAAAGTTTCTTGGGACATGTCCTAAGGATAGCGAGGAGTTAATAATATTAGGAAGAGGTTCTGAGATTACAGGGAATACCTCTTTTAAGAGCTTAGTTGGTATTGGATCTAACATACATGTTGTGGCTTTTGATGTTTCAATAAGTTTTGTTAAGATTAAAGTTGCTTGTGAGGAAAATTATGATACACTGTTTTCTGAGGTACTGTGACAGACGATTGCATAATTCCAATTTTATTTCTGATTATTTCAATTTTATCAGTAAAGAACTCATGAAGTCATTACTATTGTGCTGCGACGGAATATTTGGGAGTTGAAGCTTTATTCCTAACCAATTTAGCCACAGTACTGAATAAACACCTAGGATTGTTGTGGTTATTTTCTATGAGTTTGCTCAAATATGCTGACCTGGCAGCTTTTAGTGCCTGTCTGTAGCTACAGACACTATCCTTTCATGCACCGTGAAATACCTCTAATTTTGTATTCTTCCACTTATGCTCCATTTTCCGAGCTGCTCTCTTGAGAACTTGAGTGTGATCATTGTACCATGGTGTGGGGCTTTTTTCTTTAATTTTCTTTAATCGAAGGAGGATGACACTATCAAGAGTGCTAGAGAGGACTGTATTTATATTTTCTGTTATTACATCAAGGTCTTCTAGACATTTTGGCTTACTGAGTATATGAGACAAATCTGGAAGATTATTAGCGAAGCTAAGAGGAACTACTTCCTTCCACCACAGATTGCGAGTGTGTATGTGTGTGTGTGTGTGAGGGCGAACATATGTGTGTGGTTGTGTGAGTGTGTGTGTGTGTGTGTGTGTGTGTGTGCAAGCATATGTGTGTGTGTGGAAGCGTATGTGTGTGTGTGTGTGTGTGTGTGTGTGTGTGTGAGCGTATGTGTGTGCACGCGTGCGAATGTGTGTGTGTGGGCATGTGTGTGCATGCAAGTGTGTGTGTGTGTGTGTGTGTGTGTGTGTTTGTGTGTGTTTGTGTGTGAGCGTGTGTGTGCGCACACGTGCGAGTGTGTGCGAGTGTGTGTAAGTGCGGGGGAGACGAGGGAGCGCAATGGCTCTTTTTAACTGAAATTGTAATAAAAGTAGGACATTTTAGACATTGTTTTGACGTTCTTAACCGATTTACTTTAACCAATGACTTTTAATTGGTTATTTAGTTGTGATAGCCTGTAGGGCTCTTTGAAATAACTGAAATAATTTGGCGAAGTGATATGGAACTGTTATGCGGTCAAGACCTGGAACTACTTTGTTTACATGAAAAATAATTGTATACCTTAGAACGTCTGTGAACCAATGAGAATCAAGCATTCAACAGATCCGTGGTAGAAATATAAATAATGTATATTAAGAGATATACAATATAAGGTATCAGCACATTGCATAAATATTCTAAAAAGAAAGAATGTGTTTACAGCTTCTATATTATTTATTTACTGCATATTTGAATTGAATTCAGAGTTTTTGTGCGTGAGACGAGTAAAAGAGCACAGCACCTTTGTTCGCCAGTTGATTAGCACCACCAATGCACTGGATTGTGCAGCACCAGCAACTTTGAACTCTCACAGTCTGAAAAAAAAAAAAAAACCTTTGGATTGTTGGCAGATGATTTGTCGGACCCGGTGTCAATAGCGTCATGGGAATCCATTGTTCCTATTTAAAAGCTTGTTTAGAATGAACATTCACACTGAAATTTCTTGGTGTGAATAGGCCTTTAACTTTATCGTGTTCTGGAAGCATTTAACTCAACTCAACTCAACTTTATTGTCCTTAAAAGGCGATTTGTTTTGTAGACATCAGAATACACACACATGTACAACAACACAACCCACACAAACTGACTTGCATTATAACGAGCCATTCAAAAACATGATCACTGCAGGGATAAAAGAAGTCCTAAATCTATTTGTTTTACAGAAAGGGAGTTTAAATCTACGGCCCGAGGGAAGCAACTGAAATTAAGTAAACAGTGGGTGATTGAAATCAGAAAGGACTGACCGGCCCTTCCTAGTAGCCCTTTTTTCGTAAAGTTGCGTAATATTACTTAAGTCAGTCCCTACTGTCTTACTACACATTTTAACTATATTACTCAACTTACCCCTATTCCTTACATTAAGATTTCCGTACCAGCAAGTAATGGAAAAGGTTTAAGACAGATTCAATAAAACAAGTGTGAAACATTTTTGTAAAAGAGTCATCCATATTAAATCTACGAAGTTTTCTCAGAAAATACATGCGCTGAAGAGCTTTCCCTCTATTGACATCAGTGTTTGCCTCAAAATGTAATTTGTCATTGAGTACTATACCTAAATATTTGTATTGCTTGACCACCTCTACATACTGTCCATTTATGACAGCAGGCACAACAGGTGCCGGATTCTTACGGAAATCGATGGATATCTCTTTTGTTTTAGAAACATTGATATTTAAAAATGAAGCATCACACCATTGAATAAAATGATCTACCAGTGGACCATGACTACCATCTAACTCACTGAGGAGAGACACAATGACTGAATCATCTGCAAATTTAATAATGTGTCTCCCCTCAAAATAATTCAGACAATCATCGGTATATAAAGAAAGCAGAAGAGGGGACAGACCACAACCCTGTGGCGAACCAGTGGAAGACAACAATGAATTAGACAGCGCACCATTAACTCGTACTCTTTGAGGTCTATTAGTTAAAAAATCAACCAACCAATACACAATTTTAAAATCCCAATGAAAATTATCAATACGTTTTCTTGCTAGGATATGGGGCTGAATACATTTAAAAGTGGAAGAAAAATCAATAAAAAGCAAGCGTACATGATTTTTGTCCCTTCCAGGTGCCTCAAAACCATATTTCACAAAGTACAAGTAGTATCTTCCACTCCTCTACCTGGACTATATGCAGACTGCAGAAGATCAAGTGCTATTTCTGTCAAGGCTAAGATCTCTTTCCTGACTATTTTTTCAAAAGACTTCATCACTAAAGAAGCAAGTGCCACCGGCCTGTAATCAATAAAAGAAAGAAGATTCCTTTTCTTAGCAACTGGAACTACTATGGACTTTAGAGTGCTTTAGTGATTTATTGAAAATAAATGAATAAATATCTGAAAGCTGCTCTGCGCAGTTCCTCAGCAGTCTGCCACCAATAAGATCAGGACTGGGCTCTTCTTAACCTTAACCTGACTAAAATATTTCTGAACATCAGCTATATTGATTTGAAATTAGACAGAAGTGTCTGGAATCACTGAATTCCCATTATAATCAGAAAATTCAGTGTCAAATCGAGTATAAAATAAATTAAAATCATCTGCTAGTTCATTCCCTCCTAAATCAATACTTTAAGTCTTCTGTTTGGTACCAATGATAGACTTCACTGCATCCCTGGCTAAATGAGATTTTCCATTTATAAACAAAGTCTCTGCCTTTTTCTTATAATGCAATTTAGCTAATTTTACTTCATTTCTCACTTGTTTCTGAGCCTCTCTATACCGAATGCTATCTCCCTCTTTAAAACAAGTATTTCTTACATGAATTACATTTTAAACATGTTTAGTGATCCATTGCTTGGTATTCGGAAATACTATACAAGGTTTCTTTTGAATGACCAAGTCTTCACAAAATACATTGTAAGCAGTCACAGTCTCTGTGAGATTGTCCAAATCAGTACATACAGACTTGAACATTTCCCAATCGGTACAATCAAAACATCCCATCAAGCCTTGAATCGAATCATCAGACCACACAGGAACTAACCTTTTCTCTGTTTTTTCCCCTTTTCAAAACAGGTTTGTAAACAGGAGCCAGGTAAACAGCATAATGAAATGATGCATTGGTTGCAGTTTCAACGTTAACTGCTCCTGCTTCAGTTCTACTGAATGTGTAGAAAATGTGCTGGTTTTGGGAACAAACAGGTTTTCAACAAATAAGAAAAAAAGTACATAAAGTACATTAACAGTGCGAGCAGAGCGTGTAGCAGAGATTTTCGGCCCGACTTGTTTTGATCGATCTCATACTTGCAAGCGTTCATTATTTTAAAAAAAGAGGAAAACATTTTTAAATGTGTATGTTTCATTTATGAAACAAAATATACAGAATAATGATATATGAGGTCATTTTTACCAAACATTCACCATCATTAATTTTATGTTTTGCACTGTACAGTGCTGCTGATATTATCAGTAGACAGACCACTGTGACCTGGCTCATTCTGCCTGGACTGAACAGCTTTACTCCACTACTGAGATCCAGACATCTGAATAATCTCTTTAACATGCTTAAAGTTTGCTTGACTACACTGCATATATAGATATACAGTATGGCAGGTTATAACACACTTTTTTTATCACTTGATCACTATTTGATGAATTACTGCTGACATGATCAATATAGTCCACCCATTCATGAGCTTGGCCCACCTTGGCAACTACACCCACCCCTCCAACTGTTCGGGCCACCCGGGATCCCATAGTTTACCTCACATATTAGAGCTGGAGCCGGGCCTAAAATTGCACCGGGCAATTTTTGTGAATGAAGCACAATCTATATTGAGCCTAATTTACATAGAAAGGAGGCATGCTTCTGCAGAAAGAAATTACAATGATTTAATGTAAATACTCAAGACACAGACATAAATACTTAAACTAGATTGCTGGTGGTTAGTGAATAAGATGCAGGTCTTTGAGCTGAAATACCATGCACAAAAGTGGTGTAACTGTTTATTGAATATCCACAGTCCTGAATGTTTCTCTTCTCATTAAAACTCTAAGACAAAAATAAACCATGTATTAACCATCACCTCTTAGCTCTGACTGAGAAATTGCAATAGAGAAACATACAGTGGCCCCAAAAAACAATTGAACACTTAGCCTAAGCCACATGTATGCATGTCATTGCACCAGTGTAACATCCGAGGTCGTTACCCCTCCTACCAACCACCAGAGGGAGTCCTCTCCCGAATACTAATCGTCTCCCATTTCTTCCCTGCTCATTTCCTGTTTTCATCATGTATAATTAGCCATTAATCTCCACTGTTCATTGTGAAGTATTGCCAGTTTACCCTGCCTTACCAAGTGTTTTTCCATTGCCTTTACTCTTTGTTCTCATGTTATGACCATTGCCTGTTTTACTGCTTTTTGAATAACCCTTTGTTTTGTTTGCCTGATTGGACTGATTGTTTGGTATATTGGATTTAACCGCCTGCTTACCGACTACGTCAATCTGCCTGCTGATTTGGATTGTTTGCTTGTGTTCTCTAATAAACTTCCTGCACATAGATCCTAACACCGTCTCCATGGCCAGTTCATTACAACCAGATAACAAACATGACATTTGAAATCATCTGATTATTCTCTGCTTTTGAGGCCAAAACGTAAACAGGCATGTGCACAACACTTAAGTATATTGTATAAGCCGGTAAGAATGGCAGTAAAGATGTGTACATGCAATGTGAAATCGGGGTAATGGGTAAAATCTACATGTGTCGATCGTTTTTTGCTTACACTGTTATAACCCTAATAAAACGACATGGTTTGAGACATGACCTTATACATTTTCTGCTTATTAAGCATAACTGGTGTAAGAACATGCATGTAATGATGACCATACTACTCTATACCATTTCTGCAATATTAATGTATGGCACCACCATGTTTTGTCTGTTTGGTTTATGCCAGATATATTGCTTTGTGTTTCATTCATGCAATATAATGTCTTGATTTGAATCTGTGGCATGCTGATGAGTGTAATTCGTTTGATTCTCCTATCCCAGCTTAATATGTAGAGACAGCTATAAGAAAACCATTCGTTGATTCCCCCGAAACCTCTAAACAACGTCTCAGTGGCGCTTTCAAACATTCCTGGCGCTTCAATTTTGGTTGAACTATTCCTTTATCTTCATGCATTTGAACATGAGGCAAGGTAGCAAAAAGAAAACGCTTTCTGAATTTCTAACTAGCTAAAATAAATATTTCATGAATTCATCCAATTACAAGAGTTCCACAACAGCACAGATTAAAGCTACCCTGTCTATTACAAGCAGTCATGAATTTAAAGCAAAGGTAGGATAACTCAATGTTTTGGAAAGGATCTGTACACATGTTTACACCCAATAAAGATTTTATTTGAATTGATTTTAAACACTCTCTCTCTAACTTTCTTGCATGGTTTCTTTCTAATATCTTTTCCTGTATTGAATAGCTCAATCTATTGAAGAGCTCAAAATGTCAGTGACTATTCTAAACCTGATTAAAATCACATCTATTACTTCTCATTTTGACACTGAGATATTAAACCCTATTCCCCGTTCCCCATTCTCAGGGCTATGTTCTGCATGCTTATTTCCCCTGACCATTCAGCCAAACCTGTTATCAATACTGTAATTCACATCAAAATTTGTCACTGTGAAGTGTTTAATTTTGTCATTGACGTGTAGCACAACTATTCAGTTCTCAGAGTAAATCTAAATTGAGCAGGAAACGATTGAACTCACAAGTTAAACTTTGGGGATTATGGCATGCCTGTTTAATCATAATTCTTTTAATGCTGAAGAGTGTAGTTTCTACGTCAACAGTGTCACCAAAAAAAAATTCCACATTCAATTATTTTTCCGAAACAATTTCCATTAGTCGGACAAACAAATAGTCCAACCTCAAACTTTTGCAATGTTGGAAAAAAAATTGAAGATAAACATCATATCAAATGATGTAGGGCTACTAAACATTAGATCTCTTTCTACCAAAGCACTAATTGTAAATGAAATTATTATAGATCATAGTTTGGATGTGCTCTGTTTGTCTGAAACCTGGCTTAAACCAGATGAATATATTAGTTTAAATGAATCTACTCCCCCAGTCTATTGTTATAAACATGAGTCTCGTCTGATGGTTCGAGGAGGAGGTGTTGCTACAATTTACAATGAAGTTTTTGGTGTTACTCAGAGGATAGGATATAAGTTTAAGTCTTTTGAACTAATAATGCTTAAAAGAGCAGTATGTAAGATTCAGAAACCCTTGTTATTAATGACACCTGTGGCCGTTAAGTGAACTGCAGCCAGTTACCTGTTGCTCGTGCTTGCGCTTGTGCACACACTCCATAGGGACGCGAGCGAGCGAGCGAGCATCGACCAAAACAATGATGTAACGTACAAAGAGACTGAACGTGATTCACCGACATCATGCTGACAGATGAGGTAGCATAATTAAAATTACACAGTTATGATTGTTTTACTACAAACTTTGAGACTGTATATTATATTTGACACTTCAGTGTTGGAACAGGACTAAAACAAAGTGTGGATATAGGTCTGACTATGCAAGACTGTAATTTGAAGTAATCACTTTTCTTTGCATGATACATTGACTGCGTTTATAAGAGGCCTATGTCAGCGTTAGCTAGCTAGCCAGCTTTATCAATAGCTGTTAGCTAAATTTGGTGGATGATGACAGTAGCTGTTTATAAAATAGACTGTACCCCCCTTTGATTAAAGAAGATTAAAGAAAAAAGCCTCGCAATGTGGTACAGTGATCACACTCATGCTCTCAAGAGAGCAGCTCGGAAAATGGAGCGCAAGTGGAAGAATACAAAATTAGAGGTATTTCGAGGTGCATGGAAGGATAGTGTCTGTAGCTACAGCATTAAAAGCTGCCAGGTCAGCATATTTTAGCAAACTCATTGAAAATAACCACAACAATCCTAGGTGTTTATTCAGTACTGTGGCTAAATTGGTTAGGAATAAAGCCTCAACTGAACCAGATATTCCGTCGCAGCACAATAGTAATGACTTCATGAATTTCTTTACTGATAAATTGAAATAATCAGAAATAAAATTGGAACTATGCAATCAACTGTCACAGTACCTCAGAAAACAGTGTCTCATAATTTTGCTCACGAGCAACTTCAATCCTTTGCTGTCATAGGTCAAGAAGAGCTAACAAAACTTATCAAAACCGGTACACTACCAGTCAAAACTTTTGAAACACTTGACTGAAATGTTTCTCATGATCTTAAAAATCTTTTGATCTGAAGATGTATTCTTAAATGTTTGAAATTAGTTTTGTAGACAAAATATAATTGTGCCACCATATTCATTTCATTATAAAAATACAATTTATAAAAAAATAAATAAAAAAAAAGTTTTTGAAATTGGACCAAATAATAAAGAAAAGCAGCCAATAAGTGCCCAGCATAGATGGGAACTCCTTCAATACTGTTTAAAAAGTATCCCAGGGTGATACCTCAAGAAGTTGGTTGAGAAAATGTCAAGAGTACATTTCTGCAAATTCTAGGCAAAGGGTGACTACTTTGAAGATGCTAAAATATAACACAGTTTTGATTTATTTTGGATTTTGTTTAGTCACAACATAATTCCCATAGTTCCATTTATGTTATTCCATAGTTTTGATGACTTTACTATTATTCTAAAATGTGAAAAAAAAAAAAAAAAAAAAAAAAAGAATGTAAAGAATGAGTAAGTGTTTCAAAACTTTTGACCGGTAGTGTATGTTAGATCCAATACCAACTAACCTCTTAAAAGAGGTATTCCCAGTAATCACAGAACCTCTTCTTAATATTATTAGCTCCTCACTATCCTTAGGACATGTCCCAAGAAACTTTAAAATGGCAGTTATCAAACCACTTATTAAGAAGCCACAGCTTGATCCTAGAGAATTGGCTACTTACAGACTGATTTCAAATCTACCATTTATGTCAGAAATACTAGAAAAGTTAGTGTCCTCCCAACTATGTTAATTTCTACAGAGAAATGGAATATATGAAGAATTTCAGTCAGGATTTAGGCCCCATCACAGTACAGAGACTGCACTTATCAGAGTTACAAATGACTTGCTCTTATCATCTGATCACGGCTGCATTTCTCTTCTAGTGCTTTTAGATCTTAGTGCTGCCTTCGACACGATAGATCACGACATTCTCTTGAATAGGCTGGAGAATTATGTTGGCATTAGTAGACTTGCATTAGCATGGTTTAGGTACTATTTATCAGACCAATACCGGAACTGTCAAATCAAACAAAAGTTAAGTATGGAGTGCCACAGGGATCAGTCTTAGGACCTCTGCTTTTCTCCTTATACATGCTTCCCCTGGGAGATACTATCAGGAATCATGGAATAAGTTTCCACTGTTATGCCGACGATACCCAACTTTATATTTCTTCTAAACCCAACGAAAATTAACAAGTAAATCAATGAAATCAAAGATTGGATGACCAGAAATGTCCTTCTACTCAATTCTGACAAAACAGAGGTAATAATGATTGGACCAAAAACCTCTAAAAATAAGCAGCTAAAATATAATTTGACTCTTGATGGATGTACTGTTACGTCATCTCCTACAGCAAAGAACTTGTTATAGTTGGTGTTATGTTTGATAACAATCTGTCCTTTGAAAATCAAATTTTCAATATTTGTAGAACAGCATTCTTCCACCTGAGAAATATCGCTAAATTACGACACGTTCTCTGTTGCAGATGCCGAAAATGTAATTAATGCGTTCATGACCTCAAGACTAGATTATTGTAATGCATTACAGGGAGGATGTCCAGCAAGTTCAATAAATAAACTTCAATTGGTTCAAAATGCAGCTGCCAGAGTGCTGACTAGAACCAAGAAATATGATCATATTAGCCCCATTCTATCATCGTTACATTGGCTACCTGTAAAATTTCATATTCATTTTTAAAATTCTGTTGACTACATACAAAGCTTTGAATGGTCCAGCTTCACAGTACTTAAGTGGCCTTCTGACACACAATATTCTGTCACGTGCATTACGATCACAAAATTCGGGCTTGTTAATAATTCCAAGAATATCAAAATCCACAAAAGGAGATAGATCCTTTTCATACTTGGCTCCTAAACTATGGAATAGTCTCATTAACACTGTTTGGGACGCAGACACACTCACTCAGTTTAAATCTAGACTAAACACTCATCTATTTAGCTAGGCATACACCTAATTTATCCTTCAACTCACAATTAGGCTGCTTTAGTTAGGTCTGCTGGAACCAGAAACATCCATCATGATCTATAACTCTGCATAAAATTGAATGGCATCTACGCTAATATTAATTTTTTTGTTTCCATGTCTCAACGTTGGGATTCAGATCCCGAGGTTTCCAGAGCCAGCCAGATCCAGCTCCGTTCCTGCTTGGTGACTGACTGCTACGTGTCACTGAAAGATGACGACAAATTACAGCCGGTGCCAGCCAGACATCACTTCAGTCTTTTGACTTCAGTGGATGAACTGATGCCAACTCCAACTGTAAGACATGGGATACTTCAAATGCCACTGCCTGAACATTGGATTTAGGATGGACCCCACTGAACCTCACTGAAATGACATGCAGGTTGAACTGCGATGCACTTCATTAATCTCTGTCTGCATCACCTTTGTCTATTGATGGACTACACTCTTGAAATGGAATACATAGACTATCATTTAATTGCCAACAAAATGCTTCATCTGCCAACTAACAAAGGACAATGCATCAGTGTGAACTTCTGCAGTTAATCCAGGATGGACTTCAAAGACATTAGTCATTAAATTTAAAGTTACATTTTTTATTTATTTATTTTTTAAACAATGGACCTTAACATTTACTTAATTTACAAATTTAAAACCATGACTTACACTGCACATAAATAACTAATATTTTCATTATATTCATGTTGTTAAGCCAGAGGAGAACTGGCCGCCACAGTGAGTCTGGTTTCTCCCAAGGTTATTTTTCTCCATTAACCAACATCTTTTGTGAGTTTTGTGTTCCTTGCCACAGTCACCTTCAATTTGCTCACAGGGGTTCTAAATACAATTATTATTTAAGAAATTCATTTCTATTCACAATTTACAATCATATTTAATAAAACTACACAGTGATCACTCTAAGACGTTATAGATATTACAGTTTCAATTTTTGTTAATGCATGATTTCCTGTAAAGCTGCTTTGAAATGTGTGTTGTGAAAAGTGCTATACAAATAAAAATAACTTGACTTTAGTTTACAATTCTGTCATACTCTTTGAACATTGCTCTTTGATTTTCTTTGATTTTTACTTTATTTCCTTTAACTACTTTACAATTTATAGACTACCCTGAAAAAAAATTATTTTGTGGTGAAGTAAATGTAGCAGAAAAGATCAAGTACTTACTACACTGAATAAGTTAAAGTGTGAACTTGAAAATATTAAGTAAATTGAACAAATGTACTCAATTCAAACATGTAAAAATTAATGCTCCAGCTTAGGTATTAGTAAATATTATTCATGATTGTTTGTTATCTTTACAATGCATCATCATTTATCAATCGCAATGTAGAAAACCTTGTCATATTTGTTCGCTAATTTCTGTAAATTTCGCATTTAAATAAAAAAAGTAAATTTCAGTTAACTTTACAAAGCTGGTGTTTCCAGCATGCACCGGGCTTAAATAATTAATGAGCTTGTATGGTTTCACTGTTTGCAAGTTTATTTACGCTGTTTTTATTGTTTTTTGTAATTTTTGGGTTACATTTGACAACTGCTTGTTTTGTCAAGTCTAAAGTTCATTTCAGTTCAGAAGTTCATTGAAGTTCAGTTCAGTTACCGTCATCGTGTTTTGCGCACTAAGTGTTTAGGTCTGCATGTGTGCAGCTCTGTATCTTGTTTCTATTGCAAGTAATGCAAAGTAATGTTGTCAAATAAACTACATAGTATGCATTAAGCTTCCCTGTGGAAGGCTTCTGTATGTCATGTGGTACATAATTAAACGTCTTTATAAGGAAAGTTAAAAATATGAAATGCTGCAATAAAATGTTCATTTAAAATTTTACTAAATTTAAGTATCATGTACATTAGATTTTTAAGTAAAAGTTACTGTATTAACTGAAATGTTTAAGTTAAATTTACTCACTCTCTTTAATCAATAGGTGTCATGAAGTTGAGTAGATTTTACTTAATTCTATACTTGCGAGTAAATCTTACTAGTCGTTTTTTTTTCAGTGAACTATAATATTGTTTCATGTTTTTCATGATTTGAAGCTGTCATATATTGTAGCGGGTTCTCTAAATCTTACTGTCCAGTGACTTCATTAGAAGATGCCCAAAAATATTTTACAATATTTAAAAAAGCAATCTTTGATCAACTACATTTTCTGTGGTGATTTTTTCCCCTTTATTTAATCCCAGTATGTACATTTTTGACTAGTGTTGCTCTCAGAAGGAAAGAATACATTTCCCTAAAGACTGCCAATCTAGAGCAATGTGTCATAACCACTGCACCATTATTTAGTAAAGTCCTTAGAGGAAAACTTATTTTTGTGTGCTGCTGAAAATCAAACACCTTAACTAGAAAACATTCTCTTTTATTACCTTTGTGAGTATATATTCACTTGTTGCGTGCGCAGAGAGTGTACTTGATAATCAGTACTACACTTCCTTTTGAATCTGTTTTGCTGTAACAAATTAATAATTTAAGTCTTGCCAGGAAAATAATATTTCTGCCTTCAACACATGATTTAAGGTACGATGGCAGTTTTTAAATACTCTGATTCAGCTCTGAATTTTTAAGTCTCAAACTGTCTCATCATTCCATGCGTTATCACTCTACATTCTACATGAAGGTGAGCACTAAATAACACTGGGGACTTATAGCACTAACAAAGCAACAACTATCAGATGCCTCACAGATAAGCCAACATAGTCTCATGACAACTCATAATAATTTGTACAAGATGGCAAAATCGTAAGATATTGTACAATTTGGCTCATACGAAAAGGTACGACTTTTAGACCAACCAATGAATACACAGAATATAAAAATCGATACAATACAGGCATCAAATTTCAGCTAGCCTCCTATACACCACTATATTAGGTTTAGGGTTAAGGTAAGGGGTTCGATTTTATGGTTAGGTTTAGGTTTGGGGTTTGGTTTAGGGGTTAAACTTAGGGGAAAAAACCCATGTTTCTCTTTCTTTCATGGTACTCAATAGTGATTTTCCTATCAAAATCATGGTTATGTTTAGGTTTGGGGTTAAACTTAGGAAAAGTCATAATAATATAGTTTGTTGGTTCATTTATTTTTCTCTATGACAACAAGAGTTGTAAGATTTTGTATGGGCCAACTAGTATGATTTCACCATCTTGTACTATTATTACGACTTCTCATAAGATAGCGTAGAAAACATAAGTACATAGGTGAGACCAGGGAGTGTTGTAACACATTTTATTTCAACATCTGTAACTCAGTGTCTACTACTTATCCAAAAACTGTTTAAGTTCGTGTCAAGTACAACAAGTTCTGTTGTTACAACCCACCCCCACTACCAGGACTTTTTAAAATTTTGTGCATGTATTTATTGAGGTACGAGTTCAAAATAATGTTCACGCCATACATCATCACAACAGTTTAAGATGATTCGTTGTGTGTTGTTACAGATCCGTGCAAAGTGATCAACACGTTTAGCTATGACTTTACAAAATGAACACTGCACTGAATACATTTTTAGTTTTCCAGATCAGGCCGAGGCAGATGGCCCTCCTCCTTCAGTTGGTACCTGCTAGTGGTTTCTCCCTGTTTGCATCCTCTATCAAGGCTTTCCCCCTCTTAAAGGGAAATTATCCTTCACACTGTTGACCCAGGCGTATTCAGGGGGTTAAGACCTGGGTAGGGTTGCACCAGCTGTGCGTAAGTTCTCACGTAAGTTAGGACATAAAGTTCACACTAAGTGCTTAGTAACTACTAGTTAGTTTGTAACTAAGTCAGTTTTAAATTTGGTTGCACCACCTGTTTTTAAGGCAAGACTTAACTAGTAGGTCGTAAGTCGCATAATATGACGTTTACCCGTATTTATCCAATAAGCACCCTTCATATTTATACACAAAAGTGTTAAAAATCCATGAACTTCAATTTGATCTTGTTACGGTTGATGTTCAAACCTTGTTTGTTCCCATAACTGTCAGATGTAATAAATTAAATCCCCATTAAAATATGATATGTAATAAAAGTAGATTTGTTAAATAGTATATTTGCCCTGGCTCTCAATTAGAGCCTTACATAAATAACAATATTATAGGAACTGTATCTAAAATAAATGAGGGGTGATAAATAAATACTAATACAACAGGCTGGAAAAACAGACCTTTATTCATTTTAATATCCTATATATATTTTGAATGTGTTGAAACTTGACACTGGGCGACGCACCCTGAAAACTGCACTGTTAGATCGGTTTCATGCTGAAGAGCCGCTTAAAAGTAAAAACAATTACTCTCTCTCTCTCTCTCTCGTAAATGTCAACATCATAATGTATGTTGAAAGGATTGATGCCTGTCACGCAAAACATGAGCTCATTGATGTCATAAAATATCAGTCTGCTTTTTTATTCCATACGTTATGCCTGGTCGGAGGCTTCCATAAATATTTAGTATATACTTAGGGTTATGTTCTACCTAAGTTTAATGGTGTAATGCTCAAATATTTAGTAGTGCTTAAGTTGTTACTTAGTGCCCATTAACGCCACAACTAGGCTAAGTTTTAACACGCAGAGCTGGTGCAACCAGCCCCTGGTTCTTATTAAAAGTGATTTGCAAAATTCTCTTTATTTAACAGATTTGAAAAAGAGTCTGAATTCTGATTGAATGAGACCTATTTAAAGCAGTTGTAAAACGCTGATGAACCATCGCACACCTGTGACGGCTGAAAAATGCTCCAAGGTGCTATGTTGCTTGGCAACAGTAAACAGCCCACTGTTAGGCATTATGAACTATAGTACTTGATGGAAGAATAGTTTATTATTAATAATAATACATGTAACTGTTTACTGAACATTGTGTCTTTCATCATATTTCTGTTACTGCTGTTGTATACTGTTAAAGCAATAAGCCACTCAAAGCCATTTATTAGAGTGAATTGACTACTTTGCGTTGTGTCTAAGAACACCCCTAACCCGTGGTAAAATCATTGCATGGCTTCAGGTGGCTAATTGCTTTAGGCTTGAGATGTTTCCTAATGATTTATACTAAAACATTCTGCACTGAATACAGGAAGAGCAGTTCAGTGACATCCCAAAGCAGATGGTAATTGGTTTTGAATAAATATTTTTAGGGCTAACTTAACTAAATTAATGAAAATGTTTTTCTTTCCTAACACAGACATTAATATTTTTCCACAGCAATTACATATAGATTTAAGATTTAAATCACTACAATACAAGTGTGGGTCTCAGAAAAGATTCTTTGTATTTTCTATAATAAACTCTTTAATTCTAAACTCTAAAATTGTTAAAAGCAGAACTTGCACTTTCCCCCTTCCACCATGCCCCTCTCTATTTTACACATACCCATGGACACTTCAATCATCTTTTTCATTTGTATTTTAATTTAAAATAAAAGCCTAAAAGGGGGGGGGGGGGGAGGGAAATCTGTCGCTGCCCCCTTCGTCATATCGCAGCACCGTTTTGTGGTTTCGTTCTGCATAACGCAGTGGCCCATTTCAGCTTTTGTGCGGCCCATTCGGCCCTGTTTCGTGGCCGGCCCTTCGGGAAAAGTCCCGCTTCTCCCTATAGCCAGTCTGCCCCTGCTCCACGTCATGGGTACCCAGGGTCTGTCGATTGGTACAAGGCCCCTAAAGCTTACCTAATTTTTATACACAAAGTGTTTCTACAAGCACAAGCTTGAAGCTGGTCAGCAGTCAGGCATCACTTCACCAATTAGACTCTGATAATCATCCTCTATGAGGAACCTGTCAGGAACCCAGCATGGAGGAGGATTTTTTGTATTTTATTTTTTGCATTCTTTTTTAAATAGGACCCAGCAAGAAGAACATTTATTTAAAATTATTTATTTCCAGAATTGTTATTATGAAAATATTTTATGCAATGAAAACAAAGGCCTCTGAAGCTGGTGTTTAGTAGCTGACTTCTGCCATGTGCCATTTATCATGCAATATCTTTTTGATTATGCTTTGATAATCGTGAAATCCAAAACCCGTAACTCCAAATGTGAACAAAATACAAAATCATGAACTTGAGATGAGATGAGATGAGATGAGATGAGATGAGATGAGATGAGATGAGATGAGATGAGATGAGATGAGATGAGATGAGATGAGATGAGATGAGATGAGATGAGATGAGATGAGATGAGATGAGATGAACAATCCTACAATGTTACATTCACAATACCTGACAATGGACAATGGCAAACATGAGGCTTAAATACATGGACAAGGGAGCAACATGACAACGATAACCAATGACAAGACAGAACTGATAACAAGGTAACAAGACAATAAACCAATGAAAAACAAGACACATGAACATGGAGGGAAACATGAAATCACATGACCAGGGGACCACATGACAAGATCACATGACAGGAACAAACATGGCATGGAACAAAACACATACAACCCTGACAATTAGTCACCATGTTGAAGTGCTGCACTTAGCATCCGTATATCCCTCTTAAATATGTCTGATCAGGGCCACGTGAACTTAATGTGGCCTAATTATACATTATTATCCTTAACACCAACTAGGTATTCAAACAAACATCCGACTAGTTGATTACAAAAATTGGAAGTTTGCACATCCCTAGTTAAAGCTCACCCATGTTACAACACTGCCCAGGCTCTTCTATTTTTATTTTTCAGAACAGCCTTTATCATGAATATAACTAGGTTTCAGACTAGCTCTTCACACAAACAGGAAAGGAGGAGGTTTAATAAAGTGAAAAAAAAAAAAAAAAAATGATGTATTATTCAAACAAATAGACCAAATCTATTATTAATTTACTTAATAAAAATCCAGATTAAAGCTGCCCTGTCTATTACAAGCAGTCATGAATTTAAAGCAAAGGTGGTATAACTCACTGTTTTTATGAGAAACATGAAAGGATCTGTACACATGTTTACACCCAATGAAGATCATTGATTTTATTTGTATTGATTTTAAACACTCTCTCTCTAACTCTCTTGCATGGTTCCTTTCTAATGCCTTTCCCTGCACTGAATAGCTCAATCTATTGAAGAGCTCAAAATGTCAATGACTATCCTAAACCTGATTAGAATCACATCTATTATTTCTCATTTTGACACAGAGACATTAGACCCTATTCCCCATTCTCAAGGGGCTATTTTGTGCATGCTTATTTCCCCTAGGCTTTCAAACAAACATTCAGATTCAGTCCAACATTTATTCTCAAAGGTGTCTCAAACATGCTGATTGACACTGTGTTATGTATTATTAACTGCCGCTGACAAATCCTGATGCTCTAATCAGACCCCTGTTCAGTAATCGTGATTCCTCCATCTTGAGCCATTTAACATCCATTTTCAGTCTGCTGTTCTTTATTTAAGACTCTAGTCTAAGTGATTTTGCCACAAGAAAGCATGACATTCTCTTTACATGTAGCAAAAAGATCTGTGACTGGTATTCCTGTTTTTAATTCTATTGGGTAAAATATATAAGGAGTAACCCTCTTTGAACCCCTAAAATAGCTAGTCCTGCCTCAAATTCAAGCCATTGGTTAAATCAGCGTTGCTCAACAAACAAGCCATGTTTAATAGCGTTACAGAACCACAGTCTTTACACTTTTCAGGGAAATGAAACTATGAATGGCTTATTCATAGTTGTCTCTGCTTATAGGAGAAAGGATAGAAGTGTCTTACCATCAAAAAAATAACACAAAGCACCTTTAACAATGTGGATAATATGTACAGCACATCTAAGATGCTAATTTTGAGGTTAAAATGGCTGGACAATAATTTCTTAAAGGAAATTGAATTTGTCAATCTTGAAGTGAATGGAAAGAGAAATAAAATCTAAAGTGAACTAAGCTCCGCAAATTTACAATAAAATTATATTTATTAGTATTAGTAAATGCATTAGGTATCATGAACTAACAATGAACAATATTATTTTACAGCATTTATTAATCTTGGTTAATATGTTAGTTTATAAGAATACAGTCGTTCAGTGGTAATTCATGTTAGTTCATCATATATTAACTACTGTTAACATATACTAGTTTTAATTTGAAAAAAGTTTTGGCATATGTTGAAATTAACATAAACCAAGATACGTAAGTGCTGAAAAACTATTGTTCATTGTTAGTGTATGTTAACTAATGCAATTAACTAATGTTAACAAATACAGCCTTATTGTAGTGTTGGTCTTAACCAAGAAGGTCTAAAATAATAAAGAAAGCTTCCCATTAGCATTCCCATTCATCTTAATGGTAGTTGCTCGGCTGGCACATAACCCCCCAGACGTACATAATTTTAATTCTCCCATCTTCACAAACAAGCATTTTTGAGCCAATCATAAAATTACTAATAAAATCCTTAGTTAAAAAAAAAAATAAAAACATGAACCAAATTAACCAGCTCTATGGTGAATCACATTATTACAATTTATAAAGTATAACCTTGGAGCTCATGGTAAGTCTATCTTTAAAGGCTTATATGTTGTCCTTAAAAATCAATTCACCTAGGGAAAAAAATTAAATGGGAGATTTACTACTGGAAGCCAACTTTTGCACTCTAATTCTGCATGCACTGAAAAAAAAAGAAAAGATTTTGTGGTTAAGTAAATATAGCAGAAAAGATTAAGTATTTTCTACATTTTAAAAGTTAAAGCATGAACTTGAAAATATTAAGTAAATTATACATTTGTACTCAATTTAAACAACTGTTACGACCTGCCCTAGTCTAGGGTTGGGGAGGAGTAACAAAAAAAGAAAAGAAAATAAGGTTGGGTTTTCCCAGCTCTCAATGAAAGGAAGTCAAAAAAAAAACAAACAAACAAAAAAAAAAGTTCTCTCAAAGTATTTATGTAATCATAAACAGAAAATGGAAGTCTTAAAAGGCTTTAGGAGAGGGCAAGGCCAAAATAATAAACAAAATGTCACCAGTTGCTAAAGGGGAGTCAAAACTAACTTACCTACAAAAGAAAATGCAAATAAACAACATAAATCCACTCTAACTCCCTCTCTAACTAAAAACAGGAGAAAGTTTAAACAAAATGGCACCCACCTCCCTACTACTTCCTTATTTTAATTCTATTATAGTTACAATAATTTCTAAATTATAAAAAAATAAGTGTTCAACAACAATGAAAGACTGGAATCACCCACAATCATATTGGTTGTAGCAACAGTTACCTACTAAAACCAACAATCACACACTCAAACAAATAGAGCAGTACAACATGTCTGACACAGGAGAGGGGAAAGAGCCAATGCAGAGAAGTTCTGCTGGGATTTAATCCTGAAGCTCTTTTCCACACCAACCAATCCCGAGGACTGATTATCAGTCATATTTGCAGACACCTGATGTTGGTCAGCCTGCAAAGAGAGAAAAAGAGATGACAAAACAGGAACACACACAAGGGAAGCAGAACTCCACAATTGCAATAAAACATCATACATCCATGGATGAAATTAATCAAGAAATCAAAAAATAAGAACAAACAAATACGTCCAGGAGTGTAACACCCCCACCCTAAAATTACAAACTTGGGTTTGTAAAACTGTCAATAATCACACAACTTAATCTCCAGTATCAAAAATTGCATCTGCAACAACATTTTCTGCAAATGCATAAAAGAGATTAGAGTACTTACGACAAGCCCATCCATCTCAGGACTATAAACGATCAGTGTGACTGCACTAGAAACCATGGGTGCAGGTTTAGGAGCAGGGTCAAATAAAAGTTTACACTTAAGCTCAGATGGAGAAGCCAAGAGTGAGTCAGAGAGCTCAACATCATCTGTGAACTTCCATGACTTTGCGTGCATCACTATGCAGGCTGCAGAGGGACATGGACTAGAAACGTCAGGCTGATCACAGGCCTTAGGCTCATATGCAACAAATGGACAGGTAAACACTTCACCACCTGCAAGGTAATTCCCTAAGATAAGACCAACACCATCCACAGGTAACTGCGAGCGCACACCCAGCTTAACAGGACCTGTGATGTGATCAGACTTTAAGTGAACAGTATGAAGGGAAACATTAACACAGCCCATTTCAATACCGCATATCAATGCGTCAGAGCCAGTGTAAGACTCCGAAGAAAAGGGCAAGATATCCTCCAAAATGAATGATTGAGCTGACCAGTGTCTCTCAGAATCAAGACAGGTCTGGACTCAGACTCAGCAGAGCGAGACACAGAACCAGTCAAGAGGAAAGGCTGATGAGTCCCAACCTCAGCACCATTCAATTTAGGCACATACTTGGCAAGAGCAACACTTTTAACCTCTGAAGCCAATTTTTTTCTGTCTCCAAGCTGCACAGTCTAAAATCAGGTGACCAGGGTCAAGGCAGTAAAAGCAAACTTGCCTGTCACCGCATTGCATTGAGGCAGACTTATGACCCAAATTTGACCGAGCCTCACTTTTGGGGGACCACAAGAAATCACAAGCCGCCTTTCTACCTGAACCATCAGCAACTGAAGACAAAACATTGGACTGACATATCGAGGGAAAAATGCTTCGGTGAGTCAACACAAATTCGTCAGCCAAAACTGCAGCATCAGAAAGCAAAGCTACTTTCTGTTCATTTAGGTGGACGACAACATTCTCCGGCATGCAACTTTTAAATTCTTCTAGCAAGATAAACTCCTGAAGCTGCTCAAAAGTTGCAATCTTGCTAGAAAGACACCACTTCTCAAAAAGGGCTTTTTTCTCCCTTGCAAACTCAACACGCTGTTTTTGTGTTGGACCTACATTTTTGAAGATATGCCTCGGGTACTAACTTATATGCCCGAAGGACTGAGGATTTCATGACCTCGTAGTCAAGGGACTGTTCTATTGTTAAGGCAGAACAAACTTCCTGTGCTTTACCAGAGAGACTGCACTGTAACAATAAAGCCCACATGTCTTTAGGCCACCTCAATTTCGCAGCGACACGTTCGAAAGCAACAAAGAGTCGACCTCAGCTTCTCTGAATGGTGGTACCAGTCTAATATATTTGCCAACATCAAAGTTAGACTCAGAGGATGTGAGGTCAAGGTTTTGAGTTAAGGCAGCAACAGGTAAATTTGCAAGAGAAGAAGCAGAGGGAGGCGTAGAGTGAGGCAATGGAACAGGCTTCCTACCCAACTTTAAGGCCTGCAAATCCAATTCACGCAGCTTAATGTCCCAGCCTGCTTCTGCTTCCACAACACAAAGCCGAATCATCCGAGCCTCACACTCTTGTTTTTTTATTAAGAGCTCTAATTCTTTCAGCCTAAGGGCTAACATAGGGTCATGAGGGCATACAGAATCAGTATTGGGAAGAACTTATTTGACTACAGTTCCCACTGCAGTCATAGGTTGTTCCTCAACACCATCCTCAGGTGCTTCTCAAACAAGTCCTCTTTTATGACTTTTATGACTTGTTTGGTGGACTCTTCGGGAACGTCGATATTAAAGAAGTATGCTATCGAAGCAGATCCTTCTTTTTGCACTTGTTGAAAACTTCCGTGGTAGGAGAAAGGGTAAACAATATCAAATCGAATTCCATGTCAAAACCAATTTACCATGTCGAGACTGACCAATAACAAAACGGTAACGAAAAGGTTGGACAAGCCCTCAATTGTTAAGTCCTGCCTCAGTCTAGGGTTGTGGAGGAGTAACAAAAAGGTATGGGATTTCCCTTCTCCCATCCCAGCACTCAAGAATCAGTCAACTTTATAAGTGAAACAAAACTTTTATTTAATCCAAAACAGAAAATGGATGTCTCAAAGGCTTCAGGAGAGGGCAAGGCCAAAATAACAAAATGTCACCAGTTGCTAAAGGGGAGTCAAAACTAACTTACCTCCCAAAGAAAATGCAAATAAACAACATAAATCCACTCTAATGCCCTCTCTAACTAAAAACAAGAGAAAAGACAAGATTAAACAAAATGGCACCCACCTCCCTACTACTACTTTATTTTAAACCTAATATTTACAATAGTTACAAAAGTTTCTAAATAAAAAAAGATTAAGTGTTCAACAACAATGAAAGACTGGAATCACCCACAGTCAAATTGGTTGTAGCAACAGTTAAAAGTTTAAGATCTAGCTTATAATTATTATTTGTAATTGTTGGATTTGTTTACAATGTGTCACCATGTATCAATAAAAAAGTAAAATAAAATAAAATAAAATAAAAAGTCACATTTAATCGGTAATTTGAGTTAATTTTACAGGTAATAAAACAAGTAAATTTGCCTTAACTTTTTGAAGCTGGTGTTCACAGCATGCACTGTGATTGAATAATTAATGAGCTTGCATAGTTTCACTGTTTGCTAATTTATTTTCACTGTTTTTATTGTTGATTTTGATTTTTTGATCTGGTAACTTCTTGTTTTGTGAAATCTGAAGGTCATTTGCTACTCAAAATTACCCGTTCATGATCAAAAAATTATCTGTTGATAGTTACTGTCTTCGTGTTTTTTGCACCAAGTGTTGAGGTGAAGTGTTGAAGCTCTGCACCTTGTTTCTATATTAATGCTGCCAGTACCTGCTAGTAATGCAAGGTGATGTAGGATCTTATGGGCAGAAGAATTAATTTCTACGCAGAAGAATGTCTTGAATCCAGGATGTAAACTGATATTTCCTTCCAAGCTATAAAATCTAAGACACAGAGGCCCACAGGCTGCACTGGAATCCCTCAGGGTAATCGATTTAAAGACTCTAAAGTACCCTAAAGTCTGAATCAAACTTGTGTAAGAATGCACATCTGCCTGTTCTCAACTATCGTCTGAACAAAGGAAACTTTGCAGGATAGCACATAACCTTCCTTCAGACCCCTCCTCACTCATGTTATAAATCAGGAAATACCCCCACACCTAATGGTCATCACATGACATGGCCATCTAGATCATTTGCAAGAGACTCTCCCAAGAAACCCTCATGATTGCAATGGAAAGCATAGAATCCTAGACTAAGGCTTCTTTGTGCTCGGACCAGTTTGCTACACTTAAAATTAACCCTCTGGGGTCTGAGGGTGTTTTGGGCCCTGGAGAAGTTTTGACATGCCTTGACATTTGTGCTTTTTTCAGTTGCTTAAAAACATATTAATGGCTAAAGTCTGATAACACTGTATTCAGCAAAAACTGGGCTACAATAATATGTGAACAACATGTATGTACATGTTTGTATTTTTGAGAAAATAACATTTATGCGTGTTTTTAGAAAAAACAAATATTTTAAGTCATTGAAATAAGGCCATATAACACATACTAAACATTTGTTCACAAGACTTTTGAGAACTGGATCTTGTAGCCTAGAGTTTTTGCTACAAAAATAATGTGAACACCATCCTGATCACTCATTCATACAAAACAATATAGTAATTTAACTTTTGTAAGACACTTTTAATGTTAGAAAGGCCATATGTGAGGAGGTGTGGATGATCATGAATATTGATGTGATTCACACCTGAGGAGACAAAGACCCCTTCCCTGAGAGAGAATGAATGTGAGGAGACTTAATTATTGAATGTATTGTTTGTAGCTTATTCATAAATTCAAGTTTAAGTTAAAGAAGTAATCTGACTATACATTTTCTTTACATTAAGACTTTACTTAAACTTTAGACCTACACTACCATTTAAAAGTTTTAGATTGGTAAGATTTTTTTATGTTTTTAAAAGAAGTCTCTTCTGCTCACCAAGGCTGCATTTATTTGATCCAAAATACAGCAAAAACAGTGATATTGTGAAATATTTTTACAATTTAAAATAACTTTTCTATTTGAATATATTGTAAAATGCAATTTATTCCTGTGATCAAAGCTGAATTTTCAGCATCATTACTGCAGTCTTCAGTGTCATATGATCCTTCCGAAATCATTCTAATATGCTGATTTTCTAATATGGGCATATTTACAGCACATTTGACACATTTACACCCGAACAGATATTTGCAAGCACAAGCTTAATTGATGATAATGAGGCAGCATAAACACTAGTTAAAATATAATCTAAACATTCATATTATTTTTATATCATATTACATATCATATTTATATCATACAGCATACAATTTAAATACCTGCTTTAGCCGAAACAACATTTAAATGTAACTAAAACTTGCGTATTAGGACATCAATACTCTGAATCCTGGCTGGCAAGTCTGTAAATAGTCCAACTAGTAAAATATGTACATGTTTATATAAAATAGCATGTCAACTAATATGTAAGTAAAACTAAATGACTTACTCATCTGAAATTGTATCCTCAGCTGGATCAATTTGCTCTTCAAAATGCAAACGTTCATCGGAGTCCCGCTCTTCTTCTGAGGAAAATGTGAACTCTTCCTCACCTGTGTCATCTTGTTGGGGGGTGTTTACCATTTGCAGTGATCGCCTCAGCACATTACTGTATGAATATCACGCTCTGCTGGTGGGTGGGATCACATTAGCGATAATTAGCTGAGCCAGGAGAAAATGTACATCGCTTTGTTTCATACAGATTACATTGCAGGAGAATATTTGTTTTAAATTTGAATTGTTTTATTTAAAAGTAGACATTTTGAGCTTTCTTTAGACATATGTTTCATGTTTGTCTGATAAGTATTTGCGGAGTTTCAATTCATTTTTGTGACGTGTTTCAGAAAGATGCTTACGGAGACAGAGACGGTTGAAAGCGCACCCTGTTTATTTTCTTTATTTTACAAAAGCACAAGGTTTTGTTATTGTGAGTGTACACAAATAAAAGTAGACCCTTTATAGTCTCTAATGATGTCTTACACTTATCTGTATGCCCAAAAATGATGGAATATTTTAAGTTGTTTCCGCTGTTATGAGGAAAAAATCCAGCAGGACGCGCCGGCACGTCCGTCGACCCCAGAGGGTTAAAACTCATAGGAGATCACGAGACATCATGATTGCTTTTCTGCAAACAGCAGCTAAAAATATATGAACTTTGACACAACTGCTGGACTCAATCTGTGACTTTACACTTCACAACGCACATAACCAAATTTTATATGCTAAAATGTATCAAATCTCACATTATGCTTAAATGTGGTTAGAATTATAGAATGCATTATTTTGACCATGTGCATACATGATCCTCAATTATACAATGTATAATAATGTAAACTCAGCAAAAAAAGAAACGTCTTCTCACTTTCAACTGCTTTTATTTTCAGCAAACTTAACGTGTAAATATTTGTATGAACATTAAAAGATTCAACAATTAAGACATAACTGAACAAGTTTCACAGACATGTGACTTACAGAAATGGAATAATGTGTCCCTGAACAAAGGGGGGGATGGGGTCAAAATCAAAAGTAACAGTCAGTATCTGGTGTGGCTACCAGCTGCATTAAGTACGGCAGTGCATCTCCTCCTCATGGACTGCACCAGATTTGCTAGTTCTTGCTGTGAGATGTTACCCCACTCTTCCACCAAGGCACTTGCAAGTTCCCAGACATTTCTGGGGGAAATGGCCCTAGCCCTCACCCTCTGATCCAACAGGTCCCAGACAATGGCAACAAGCTCAGTCCGATGATGCTGTGAAACACCGCCCCAGACCATGATGGACCCTCCACCTCCAAATCGATCCTGCTCCAGAGTACAGGCCTCGGTGTAACACTCATTCCTTCGACGATAAGCGCGAGTCCGACCATCACCCCTGGTGAGACAAAACCACGACTCATCAGTGAAGAGCACTTTTTGCCAGTCCTGTCTGATCCAGCGAAGGTGGGTTTGTGCCCATAGGTGACGTTGTTGCCAGTGATGTCTGGTAAGGACCTGCCTTACAACAGGCCTACAAGCCCTCAGTCCAGCCTCTCTCAGCCTATTGCGGACAGTCTGAGCACTGGTGGAGGGATTGTGTGTTCCTGGTGTAACTTGGGCAGTTGTTGTTGCCATCATGTACCTGTCCCGCAGGTGTGATATTCGGATGTACCAATCTTGTGCAGGTGTTGTTACACGTGGTCTGCCACTGCGAGGATGATCAGCTGTCCTTCCTCTCTCCCTGTAGTGCTGTCTTAGGCGTCTCACAGTATGGACATTGCAATTTATTGCCCTGACCACATCTGCAGTCCTCATGCCTCCATGCAAAATACCTAAGGCACGTTCACACAGATGAGCAGGGACCCTGGGCATCTTTCTTTTGGTGTTTTTCAGAGTCAGTAGAAAGTTCTCTTTAGTGTCCTAAGTTTTTATAACTGTGACCTTAATTGCCAACTGTCTGTAAGCTGCTAGTGTCTTAACGACCGTTCCACAGGTGCATGTTCATTAATTGTTTATGGTTCATTGAACAAGCATGGAAAACTTTGTTTAAACCCTTTACAATAAAGATCTGTAAAGTTATTTGGATTTTTAAAGAACTAGAGTGATAAATACTATGCTGCAAACAGCTAAGCATTCCATTTTATTTTTGCATTAAGGTTCGCCTTGAATGCATTGAAATTGCAAGCGCCACGTTGAGTTACAACAAGCTGAACATGACAGCTGTTATTTGTGCATTGTTGAACGTGCTTACATTCGCTGAAACTGTGCTTCCATTCATGATAAAGAAACACTCATAAATCAATGGTATTGGTTGTTATGATGACGGGTCATCATGGGAAGTCCTAAGAGACTCTTTCATGGCAACTCACCACACATGCGCAACCTGCCGACACCATATTGTAAACATTGCACTATGTAGCTAACTCAAACTAGCAGTCTTCTATTGAAAGTCTAACATATAGCCATAGCATTAAAGGTTAGCGTTTAACATCCCGTGGCTTGTTACAATTAAATGCAGCTTGTGTTTTGGGAAGTGTTCAAGTGAATTAACCCCATTAACTTCTCAAACATGGCACACATCTTTGCTCTCTCTCTCTCATTATGCATTTTATTCATTTTTTCTCTTTCCATTACCTCATCTTACAAAAATATTGTTTCTCAAGTAACAATTGAGTTAAATGTAAATTAAGTTGAATTGGTGAGCCCATTAAAATTGTTTGCTTCTTTTATCACTCATCTATTGCTTAAGGCTTAACTACTTTAGATAATAGTAAGTCTGAAGCAGTGTAAGTTCAAAGAAAACTTACCACTGCCTATCATTCCTATTATTACCTACTACCCATCAGTTTCTAGCTTATTTTAATTACTTATTGGCTGTTTTATTTTATTTAACTTTTTCTCATTTGTGTGTTGGCCATTGAGGTGATCTGCTGGATTTTGCTGGACATTTTGGTCAGAGGCGCAGCTGTGTTGTTCAAGCATGCTATGAGATGCAAGCGAGGGAAGCGAGCCAGCATGTTGGTCAAGCTCCGTCAGCGTGGCTTTCGAACAGCGCTGCCAAGTATTCATCTAGCGAATCTCTGCTCTCTTCCTAACAAAACAGACAAACTACATCTCCTCACCCATACAAAGACTTTTCAAACTCTGCCGCCTTGTGCTTCACAGAAACCTGGATGAGTGAAAGCATTCTGGACAGCACATTACATCTGCTGGGCGTTCAGCTGTTCAGAGCTGGAACTACAAGCCTGCTTTGACTGCACTGATTGGAGTGTTTTTGAAGCTGCAGACACCAATCTGGACAAGCTCACAGTTACTGTGACATCATATATCAGTTTCTGTGAGGATATGTGCATTCCTACTAGGACTTATTTAACATTCAACAATGACAAACCATGGTTTACAGTTAAACTCAGGCAGCTTTGTCAGGCCAAAGAGGATGCTTACAGAAATGGAGATAAAATATTGTACAATCAGGCCAGAAACACACTGACTAAAGAGATTAGAGTTGCTAAAAGAAGCTACTGGGTTACTGATCAGAAGGTCGGGGGTTCAAGCCCCAGCACCACCAAGATGCCACTGTTGACCCTATCTGCTCCAGGGGCGCCGTATCATGGCTGACCCTGCACTCTGACCCCAGCTTAGCTAGGATATGTGAAAAAAAGAATTTCACTGTATATGTGCAAATGTATAATGTGTGATAAATAAATATAATTAAAAAAAATGTTTGTGAAGAGGCCTGAAAGACATTTCTAACTACAAGTCACCATCTTCCAACACTGTAGGGAATCAACAACTGGCTGGTGACCTGAATAGTTTTTACTGAAGATTTGAAAAGCCCAGTCTCACACCCCACACCCACTCTGACCTTCACTTCACACAAACATCAACACCTCCCCCTGAAGGACATCACTGGACCCATTCTGGATCCCCTTCAATTTGCTTATCGAGCAAACAGGTCTGTGGATGTAGTCAACCAGGCCCGGTTCCAGATCAAAATCACTGAGGGTGCTTCTGAAAATAGTGGGGGTGCTCTGTATAAAGTGGAGATATATCGTAATTATAAATTTTCTAAATTAATGCTACTGAAACAACGTAAATAACAGTTTTTTATGTACAAAACATTTATTGCTTCATTTTTTTTCACATGATCTGTCGCTGAAAATGACAGTAAAATGCTGCTACTGCAGATTAGGACATACTGATTTGCACAATCATACATGTTTATAAGTTTTGATGCAGCAATTATGTGTTCACAAACTACAGGGACTTTTGTGTGTTTGATGGGATTCAAGGATTCTGCTTGCCAATTCACAGTATTAGATTTACATATTCAGTTGGTTGCGGTCGTTACCTCTCAACATCAGACAGTCACGATTGCTGTCTTTAGTGTCTGGGCGCGACCCACGTGGAGACAGCATTCGTGGATGGATCATGTACTCACTGCGAGAACATGACCATGGCAACGTTGCAGTCGCGGCTTGCTTTCATAAGAAAGCAAGCCACCCCAGCAGCTCCCCGCCTCAGTCCTTCTACCTACGGGTATGAGGCTAGCGCGGCTAGCACTGGGGGCAATTTGGGGACCCCAATAGTACCACCTCTGCCAGGTATCCCCCCAGGGATCTCCCATTCCCCAGCACGCTCGTCTGCCCCGATCGGGCTTCTGGATGAGTCCGCCGGCTCGTCTCATGGCGAGTTCTACCTCTTGTTCGGAGCCCGCGAAGCTGATGAGCTCTCTAGTGCAGCATCGGAGAGCGGGCTCGTCCAGTCAGACGCAGAAGCCTCAGCTGGGCTCCCGCCCTCGAGGACGGTTGCCCAGTCACAGGCTGATGTGGAAATGACGGACATGCTTTCCCGGGCGGCCGCGAGCGTCGGGCTATAGTGGAACCCTCCACTCTCCCCTGAACCCTCGCGGCTCAATGATTGGTTCCTGGGCTCGCGGCACCGCTCAAAGTAGCCAAGCCCCGCTCCAGTCCCTTTCTTCCCGGAAGTGTACAAGGAGCTGACAAAATCGTGGGAGGCACCTTTTAATGCCCGGCCGTCAAGGACTTTGCCCAGCAGTTCTCAACGGTGAAGCAGCAGACGGAGGCTATCAGGCACATTCTGCCCAGGCATGGCTCAAGATCCTGCACCCTGCCTGCTCGTCGCCAAGGGCATCCCCCTGCGGTGAATGCACCGGCTGTTAATAAAGTCTATCTTCTGACATCAAAACCCCAAGACTTCGAGAGTGATTTTTCACAGAGGTGGCAGAAGCCACAACATCTCCTAAAGACATACAGTAGCTTTTGAGAGGAACAGACCAAAATTTAAATCATTATCATCATTGTAAATTTATAATAGACTGAGAAAAAAGCTTTAAGTGCCCTTTTGATTCATCTTTCAAAGGCGAAATAGGAACCTTTTGTGCACTGAGTGTGGTGGCTTTGTCTTGAACAGCAAGAGGTGCAAGACATATATCAGTTTGTCAGCAAGGGCCACTGAACACCGAGCACTGGCAGAGAGAGCTACAGTAAGTGAAAACCAGAATCATATTTGTGGCCCTTACACAAAGAAGCACAGAAATCCTTAGACAGCCCATCTGGCACCAACAATCATCCATGCACAGGGGTGGACTGGGAAGAGAAATCGGCCCGGGATTTTACATAGAAACTGGCCCGCTGTCCTTTTCTGCATATCGCTGTCTCCTTCGGCATATCGCAGCGGTGTTTTGTGGCCCGTTCTGCATAATGCGGCAGCTCATTTCAGCTTAGTCCTGGTTCTTCCGATGGCCAGTCCACCCCGATCGGCCCCAAAGTGCGTCGGCCCACCAGGAAAATGCTGATATGCCAGATTACCAATCCAGCCCTGTCCATGCAATTATCTAATCAGCCAATCGTGTGGCAGCAGTGCAGTGCATAAAATCATTCAGATCCAGGTCAGGAGCTTCATTTAATGTTCACATCAACCATCAGAATGGAGAAAAAATGTGATCTCAGTGATTTCGACCATGGCATGATTGTTGATGCCAGACGGGCTGGTTTGAGTATTTCTGTAACTGCTGATCTCCTGGGATTTTCATGCACAACATTCTCTAGAATTTACTCAGAATGGTGCTAAAAACAAAAAACATCCAGTGAGCAGCAGTTCTGTGGACGGAAATGCCTTGTTGATGAAAGAAGTCAATAGAGAATGGCCAGACTGGTTAGAACTGACAAAGTCTATGGTAACTCCGATAACCGCTCTGTTCAATTGTGGTGAGAAGAATAGCATCTCAGAATGCTATTCTGAGATGCGGGTTGGCACTGTTTTGGCAACAAGAGGGGGACCTACACAATATTAGGCAGGTGGTTTTAATGTTTTGGCTGATCAGTGTATAGTGAGTATACTTATAGTAACAGTAGACCTGGAGTAACCTAAATTTAACTACGTATACACACACACACACACACACACACACACACACACATATTAACATAGCAATTTACAGTGCATTCAGAAAGTATTCAGACCCCTTCATTTTTTTCTTTTTTTCACATTTTGTTATATTACAGCCTTATGCTAAAATTCTTTAAATTCTTTATTTTTTCACATGAATCTACTGTAGGGCTTTACCGGTTGTTTAGATCA